>NC_088694.1:52200381-52380381 GCF_028017835.1 Emys orbicularis
GGGTTTACCCCTGAACTTCCTGGAGCCAGGAGAGACAAATTACTAGAACAGGCAATCGGGATTTAGGACACCAAGGTTCTATTCTCAGTCTCAGGAGTTTTGATTTTCGGGTGGTCTGAGGTTTAGCTCAAAAGTTCTTGCAAACTGCTTTACAAGTAATTGGGGGTGGGGCGGGAAGAATTCAATTAGGAAAGTCTTTGATCCTTGATCTCACAATGGTTCATTGGAGTTTAATGAACAGGATGTAACCACTTCTTAGGGAAGCCTCCTTCGTTTGAAGGGTTACTTTTAGTTGCAGGGCTACATACAATGCAAATCTGTTGTGCTGGTGCTTGCACACAGGTAAACGAGGCTGGCTCCAGCTATGCACTTGTAAGGCCTGGGGGCCTTGGCATGAGCTGGCACTTGGTCTGCCAGCGTCACACTGGGCATCTTCCCTTCCAGACTGGGAGGGGTGAGAAGAATCTGTGACCGGGTCCCTGTGGGGTCAGGCAAGCGAAGGAACAATGTGGGAACCGGTCACATTAACCACATTTTACATCAGTGAAAGATCCAGATCTACAAGGAGAGACTGACCATGGGAACAGGACTCACACCTGAATGGGACTGACTGAAGCAGCGAGGAATGTCTGTGGCGCAGACCCAGTGGGCCTCTGTGAAGAAAAAGGGGAACGTTGCTAGGGCATGAAAGGGTTAAAGCCTTGTGGCCAATTTGTATTTCATTCCCCTGGATGCTGGTTCTCATTCCTGTGCCCAAAGCCCTGTTGTTTCTGTCGCTGCTGCCCCCACGTGGCGCGCGGATTCTGCAGCCTGGGTTTTTGCAGGAGCATCAATCGGTTTCTGTGTCACTGTGTCTCTCGCGCAGTAATAGCGGGCGGTGTCCTCGGATCTCAGGCCATTTGCAGATACAGCTCACTCTTGGAATTATCCCTGGAGATGGTGAATTGGCCTTTCACTGAATCAAGGTACTGTATATCACCCCCACTGCCGCCTATAAAAGCGACCCTTTTCAGTCCCTTCCCGGGAGCCTGATGGACCCAGCTCATGCCGTAGCTGCTGAAGGTGAAGCCGGAGGCTTTGCAGGAGAGGCGGAGAGAGTCTCCGGGCTTTTTCACATCCCCTCCGGACTCCAGCAGCTGCACCTGGGACCGGACACCTGAGAATAAAGACAGGCCATTAATATCGGTATAAAAACAGCGATAACACAATATTCTTCTAACTCTGCCACTTATTCAGAGGAGGAAAATACCTTCCAAAGCTGCTACAGCGAAAATTACAAGGTGCAAAAATCCCATTTTCCCTGGTGCTGGAGGGGAAAGTTCTCAGGGGACTGGCTGGTCACTGCACAGACCCAGGGGCTGCGGATTGTGTCTCCGGGTGCAGCCTGGGCAGAGAGAGGCACCAATTTAAACAGGAAACTGTCTCCCTCATTTGCATGCCCCCACTTTATAAGAGACACACACTCCTGCTGCCAGGGATCTGACTGAGTCGCCCTAGGGCTCCGGGTGCAGGAGTCAGACTGTCCCGGCCTGTGTGTCTGTGCAGCGCCGGGCACAGGGCGCTGGGTCCTCCTGACACTTTCGGACCCCTGGGAGGAATGACCAGCTCCCTGCAGTGACTGTATTTCCTCACCCAGGAACTGAGGGCCTGGCTATTGTGAGGTGATATTGGGGATTGGGGGGACTCAGCTCTGGAGCCCCGTTCCACGCGCACAGGGGCCATGCAACGTCCGGTCAGGGGGGTCAGTGTCTGGGGAGGGGTCGTGTCCCAGGGATCCATTGGGCTGGGCCACCCGCTGGAGAGGGAAGATTTCCCAGGGCGCTGGGAGGGATTTGGGACGGAAGCCCCGTTCCCTTCCTGGCATTGAAATGATCCATGGCACTAGGGACGTGATCTGAGCAAGCCTGGCTCGTGCTTTGCACCAGGTCTGGGGGCCGCCTGTGGGTGCAGGTGGGAGAAGCTGGGGGGTGGGGGGGAGTCTGAGGACAGAGTTAAGGTTTTGCAGTGGAGCCTCCCTGACATTAATGTGCCGAGAGCGGCGTGTCTGGGAGTTTTTCTTTAGGGGACAGTCGAGGGAAGATTCAGGCTACAGTGAAGGATGATTATTATGCAGATAATTACGCAGTGATCCACCCCCTTTCGCCCATTCACCGCTAAGCATCATCGTGAAGATCATTTACTTAGTTAATTATTAATAAGTAATAAAGTGTAGACAGAAGCTTTCTCCTGGTTGCGTTTAAAGAACTTGTATGATATGAACGCTACGTGTTTTTAAACCATCCCCAGGATGCAATATTGAGGGATAACAACAAAAATATTTCCATTCCCACTGACTTTCAGACAAGTATCTGCATTCACACAGAGACACAGATCTCCATTTCCATTATCACTCATGTTCCCTTTCGTATCCCCACACTCATTCACACACACTGGAGAGAGAGAGAGAGAGAGAGAGAGAGAGAGAGAGAGTGTTTTAAGGGAATGTCAGTTAGTTCTTGTGGTCTTAGTCCATGAAAGCTTATGCTCAAATAAATGTGTTAGTCTCTAAGGGTGTCTACACTACCCACCGGATCGGCAGGTAGTGATCGATCTATCGGGGATCAATTTATCACATCTAGTGTAGATGTGATAAATCGATCCCTGATCGCTCTGCCGTCGACTGTGGAACTCCTCCACGGCGAGAGGCGGAAGCGGAGTCGATGGGAGAGCGGCAGCCGTCGTTCCCACGCCGCAAGGACGCGAAGTAAGTGATTCTAAGTCGATCTAAGATTTGTCAACTTCAGCTACGCTATTCTCATAGCTGAAGTTGCGTATCTTAGATTGATCCCCCCCAGTGTAGACCAGGCCTAAGGTGCCACAAGTACTCCTGTTCTTCTTGTGGTCTTAGTTTTCCGTCTACGAAATGGAGACGGCCATAGTGTCCTGCCACCCATAGGAGTTGTGAAGATAAATGTATTAATGTTTCTGGGGTGCTGAGATACTGCAATGATGGGCAGCATGGATGTTCCAAAACAGCAGGTTATCTTTCAGGTCTGTCAAACCAGGCTTCTTTCCAGTGAAGGTTTGGTCATTAATTTAAACTTTTTTTGTAGCTAAGCTTTTTCTTTTATTATGAAGACTTCTAATATACTGAGTAGTAACTTACACTTTGAGACTACTCAGAAAGGAGTTAATCAGCCTGATTCCACTGGTGTGATTTTGGGTTAATCTTCTCCCACTTACCGCACTCCGAATCGCCAGTAACTCCATTGGAGTCAATCTGAATGAGTCTCATTTTATGCAGCCCAGTTTGAACTGGGAGTAACTCCATGGGTGTCAGAGGATCAGAGTCTTATTTCACCCCGGTGTAAATCAAGAGTAGCTCTATTGGACTCATTAAGGCTAATTCTCCTGTCACTCATCCTCGTGTAAATCAGGAGTGTCTTTTGGAATCAATGAAGCTGATTGTCCTCTCAGCCAGGAGGAGTGAGAAGAGAATCGGGACCAATGGATCTACTCATGGAGTAAAGTACTATTTGATATGAGTAATGGCAAACAGAATCTCACCCCATGTTAGCATTGTCACAATTTGAAATGTAAAATCAACATGAACATTTAAGTCCAGAATTTTTACCCGCCTGGAGTAGAAATGTAATCGTACTGAAATCAATGGCACTACACCCATTTACTCCAAGTGAGGATCTGTTCCCTTAACTTTCCCCTTCAACTCCCCTATCAGAACAATTTCCCTTTCAACCTTTATGACAAGGGAGGAATGGTGTACCCATGCTGAGCCAGACTCTTCAAAGCTGTGCAATGCCATCGAGTTCTGTTTTGGATGGGTTTTCATTCAAACTCTCCATTCCCGAAATTGTTTTCAGCACAAAAACAGTGCAGTGCCTGCACAAATCTCTCCCTGTCTGACACTTCATTAGGAAGTAGGCAGGGAAATGGGGGGGGGGGGGGGGACAGGCCTTCAGCTGTGTCTTTCTATGAAATCGAAAGTCCATGTGGTTTTCAGAGCTGACCACAGCTGCAGATGAAAATGAGAACAGCCAGCTAAAAGCCACACAAAAGCTGCCATCATGTGCACATTAATGGATGTTGCTGTTTCTGTCTCCTTCCTCTGTGTCCACTAAGTAATCACTAGGGGCCATTGTAGAGAACAGCCTCATGCTGGCCATTCCTACCCCTTGGCTGAAAGCATGTGTGGCATTACACAATATCATCTCCCTGTCTCATGCCATGTAGCAGCCGTTGTACAGAATGGCCTTACATTATTCATTCTTGGCTATTGGAAAAGGAGGAAGGCAAACGATTCTGCATTTTCTTAAGTTTTGTGTCTCCCTTCTGTCTTTCCCCTACTCTCGAGGCATCCATTGACGAGTGGAGTGGGACTCAGGAGATCTGTGTTCAGGCTGAAGTTAGCTACCCAACTACCTTTGAACCTCATTGGGAGCCATGTGCCTAATTCCCTTAGGCTCCTTGAATAGCTCAACTTCTATTACCAGCACTGCCACATACTCACTGTGTGATGGGAACAGAGGAATTGCTCCAACGGCTCAGTCCTGTCCATCTAGCTCAGTTCTTCAACAGGAGCCAATACCGAATGCTTAAAAAGAAGGTGTAAGATCGGTTCCTACTAGAGTCAATGGGATACCCTAGCCGTAGGGGAATTTTCTTCCCAACCACATTCAGTTAAAGCAAAACTGAATGGGTTGTCCAAGGTCTCTGCTGTTTTGAGCAAGCGTGTCAACCTTTAACTTTGTTCCTCATCAAATAACAATGGCTTCCTACCATTCATGGCTGTCGTGGGGATAAATACTTTATTGTTTTTGAGGGGCTCAGATCCTTCCGAGGTGGGAGCCATGGAAGATCCTGAACCAAAGGTTATTTTTGATGTTGGTCAAGCTTTGGCTAGAAATACAAATGTTTCACAGTTTCACTTTAAATGATGAGGACTTCTGAACACCGAGTATGCACTTATTCTGGGACTAGTAATAATGGAATCAAAGGGGCAGAGCCCCCCTCCCGCACCTCAGTGTAAAGCAGAAGTGATTTCACTGTACTCAAAGAGAACTGATTTTCTTAATCAGTCTGGTGTAAAGCAGAAATAAGTTCATTGTACTCAATAAGACTCAATAAGACTCATTCACCATGGTGTTCGTCAGGACTAAGTTCACTGGTGTCATGGGGCTGATTCTCCTTTCACGTACTCCTGTGGAGAGACTCCAGTCTACAGCCACTGTTACCGAGAGGAGAATCCGGAGTAATGGAGCTACTCATGGAGTAAAATACTACTTGACATGAGTAATGGGAACAGAATATCACCCTGTGCTAGCATTGCCCTGTTTTGAAATATAAAAAATCAATGTAAATATTTAGGGCTAGATCATGAGGTTGTGTGTCTGTGTGCAGTGCTAATGAAATCAGCACCGCTACACTGAATTACACCACCTGAGAATCTGTCTCTTTCCAGTTTCCTCTTTCTAGCAAAGGAATCTGGCTATATTTTAAAAAGTCTTTAGGGATAGGATGATGTGTAGTAGGCACCTACTGGAATTTTCAAAATAGCATAAGAAGGTTTTGCACCTAACCCCCATTGAAAATAATGGGAGTTAGGCACCTAACCTACTTGTTGGGTATCTAAAATACCTTTAAAAATAAGACCAGTTTTCCTGAAAGTCAGGCATAAGTCGGGTGAAACCCCCTCACCCTCTGCAAGACACTTCAAAGCTATTAATTGCAAGACAGTTTTATTCCGGTAGGATCTTTCATGCATACTCTCATCCCTTAAAATTGTACACCGTAGGGCAATAGGACAATAGCTCTTAAAATCTTTTTCCTGTCTGGTACTGTTAGTTAACAAGGCAGGAGGCAGTGGGGAAACCACAGACTTTCATCTGGAATTTAAAATGAAAGAGAAACTCCATGTGGTTTTTACAACTGACCACAGCTGCAGCTGGAACAAAGCGCTGCTAGATCTCTGTCCTTCAAAAACTCTGCTACTGTCACTTGCTCAGTAGCGGGTATAGCAACTTCTATCTCATTCCCCTACCTGCGTTATCAACTCCCGGTCATTGTACAGGGCACCGCATGCTATCACTTCCTGACCATTTGCTGCTTCCACGTGGTCACTATGCAATAGACTTCTCTGTCCCATTCCCCAAGTTCTGCTGCCCTCTGGAGACCACTGCACCAGAGGAATTTGTGTTCCCTCTCGGCTATTGCAAATTGGTGGCATATTAGTATTAGAATCCAGATCACCTCCCTCCCTGTCCAGCATTGTCACCAATATCAGATAGATATACTGTAGCTCAAATGATACGCTGTGGCTCAAAAAAAAATCATGGGTTTGTTACAGAAATGACTGGGGTTGGGCTCTTTGCTGTGTGTCACGCAGAGGGGCACAATGTTCTCAGAATGGTATTTCTGGCCTCACAAATCTGTGACTCTGTCCTCCATTTTCCTTAAAACTTGAGTGCTACAGTTCAACATTTCCACAGATGTTCAAACCTCGAGCGCCCCAACCAGCCAACTCCAGAGCATGGCTATAAGACAGAGCTTGGTTTATGTCCTAGGTCCCTGGCTGTTTGTGTCCTCCGCTCTCAGGCTGCTGATTTGCAAATGCTCCAGGCTGTTGGCGTTGTCTCTGGAGATGGTGAATCGCCCTTTTACCGAGTCACTCTCAGGGCCGGCTCCATGTTTTTCCCGCCACAAGCAACAACAACAACAACAAACAAAAACCCAGAATGCCGCCCCTTGAAAAGTGCCACCCCAAGCACATGCTTGGATCGCTGGTGCCTAGGGCCGACCCTGGGTAGAATGTGCATTTGGACGTTTCAAGGGTCGCAGGCGCACGTTACTGACTCGCTCAGACCTCAGCCAAAACCAATATTCCAATTGTTATTGCTGCTTGCTGTGTGCTCCACAATCTCTGTGAGAGTAAGGGGGAGACCTTTATGGCAGGTGGGAGGCTGAGGCAAATCACCTGGCAGCTGATTACGCGCAGCCAGACACCAGGGCGATTAGAAAATCACACCAGGAAGCACTGCACATCAGAGAAGCTTTGAAAACCAGTTTCATGATTGGGGCTGCTGAGTGATCAAATGGACATGCTCCGACGTCTGGTGGAGCTTCAGGAACGGCAGCAGGATCACAGAGTGCCGCTGCAGCCCCTGTATAACAGCCCTCCCCCCTCACCATGTTCCATAGCCTCCTCACCCAGACGTGTAAGAACGCGGGGGGGGGGGGGAGGGAGGCTCCGTGCACCCTCCCACTCCACCTCAGTGGACAGCCCAACCAAAAGGCTGTCATTACTTTGAACTTTTTTAGTGGCCTTTTCTTCCCTCCTATCCTCCTCCAAAACCCCACCTGGGCTACCTTGTCAGTTCTCTCCCTATGTTTATAATCAATTAATAAAGAATACATGATTTTTAAACAATAGTGACTTTATTTTGTTTGAAAGCAAGCTGTGCTCGAAGGGGGGAGGGTGGTTTGCTTACAGGGAATAAGTCAATCAAGGGGGCGGGTTTTCAACAAACAGAACTTTCAAACCGTAGCCTGGCATGTCGACGCTAGCCTCGGTACATGGACGCACACCGCTGAATTAATATGCTTAGTGTGGCCGCATACACTCGACTTTATACAATCGGTTGCCAAAAATCAAATTCTGTAAATTCGGGTTAATCCCATAGTGTACACATACCCTTATAAGAGACTCAAACTCCTTCCCTTGGCGATGTGAATTACTGCCGCTCATGTTCACAGCACAGTCTGGCTGTGGCACAGAGCACTGGGCTCCTTGTTTCACTTTTGGATAAGGAAGACATGAATACCTTTAGAAAAAACACTTCCCCCGGCATGTATTAAGGAAGGGCCTGTTCCTAGTCAAGTTAGGTGATGGTGGAAAATTTGTTTCTGCAGCCCCTACCTCATGAGCAGTGGGGCTGTGGAACTGCCGGCAACTGGGGGGGTCAGTGACTCGGGTCGGGTCACAGGGTCCAACTGGGCTGAGACACTCTCTGACTGGTGAAAATTCACCAGGGCACAGAGGGAGGGCTGGGAATTTATTCCCTTCCCATTCCCTTTCCCAGCAATGTCTGGCTCTGCTGAAAAGTGCAGGGAGCAGAGGGAAATATGTCGTGAGAAGTTCAGACGTGGATCGGGGGCCAAGTGCTGCTTTCTTTACTCTCTGGGAGTCTCCCATTCGTCTCAGTGAGGCTTCTGGTTTGAGGAGAGCTGGTAGCGCTCAGAGAAGGGTCTATGCTTTGAACTGCAGTGGGCTGCATCCCCCTCTGGAGCTGTGCAGTGAAAACGTGATGGCGAATGTTTTAGGTTTTTTTACTCCGTTTGTTCTTTCTCACGTTTGTGGCCAAGGCTGTGCCGTTTGCGCCACTGCTGCCCCCAAGTGGCGCAGGGTTGAAATGCGATTTCTTCCGCTCTGGTTTTTGTATTCGCACTACTCGACTTCCTCTCACTGTGCATCTGGCACAGTGATACCGGGCGATGTCCTCGGGCTTCAGGCCACTCATTTGCAGATACAGCAGGTTGTTGGGATTGTCCCTGGAGATGGTGAATCACCCTTGAACAGCCGGGGAGTACCACTGGCTCGATCCATCCGAGTTAATCTGAGCCACCCACTCCAGCCCCTTCCCGGGAGCCTGTCAGACCCAATCCATGTTGTAGCTGTTGAAGATGAACCCGGAGGCTTTGCAGGAGAGGCGGAGAGAGTCTCCGGGCTCTTTCACATCTCCTCCGGACTCCACCATCTGCAACTGGGACCGGACACCTGGGAATAAGGACATGTTACAAATATTGGTATAAAACAACAATAATATAATATTATTTTAGCTCTGCCAGTGATTCAGTGGAAAGAATACCTTCCAGAGCCACCACAGTGAACATGAAAAGGAGCCAAAATCTCATTTTCGCTGATGCTGGAGGGGAAAGTTCTCAGAGCGAATGTCTGGTAACCGCACAGACACAGGGGACTGGGGATCGTGTTCCCAGGTGCAGCCGGGCAGAGAGAGACACAGATTTTAACAGGCAACTGGCACCGGAATTTACATATTTCCCTCTTTATAAGCGGTACGAACATCTCTCCTTGGTCAGCAGGATGCCTGTGACTAAGGCTCAGAGGGGACTCTCTGGGTTGTGCAGCGCCCAGCACAGTGTGCTGGGGTCCAGAATATCCTTTCGCCGAAGGGAGAAATCACCAGTTGTCTTCTACGCCCTCAACTCTCTAGACATGGCTCTAGGGCTCGACCCAAACGTTATTGCAATGAACACAGATACGCCTCTTAGAGTTAGAGGGCGTTGGATGAAACCTTGAAAGAGAACTTTTATTTTATTTATTTATTTATTGGCTAGAGAACAAGGCAATGTCTTGGTCAGTGAGGTGTGAAAGATAATTTTTTCCTGTAAGATTGAATTGGAAGTATAGTGGTAGATTTCCCGCCTTTAAAAAAAGTTAAACGGTGTTTAGGACTCTGCTTCCCCACCAATTTCAACATGATTTGAGCACCTAAATCCCCTAGTCCCTTTGCCAATCCCAGCCACAGCTACTTCATTTTGTGCGCTTTCCTTCTCAAATAATCTCTTCCTGTATTGTTGCTTTTCACTGCGGGTGTCTGATAAACACCAGCTTCAAACGACTAACTCTTCTTTTGGGCTGGGATTTTCATAGGAAACTAAGGGAGTTAGGAGCCCAATTCCTATTGATTTCACAGAGCTTTCGGGGTCCTAGCTCCCATAGACCCACTTTCGGTGGCCTTTTGTTATTGTGAAGGTCAGAGTAGATAATCACAAGGGTTTCTTCTGCTCTTGGAATCTATGAAAATCCCTTTGTAAATAATGCCACATCCTTTGAGAATATAAGAATGGCGACCTTGGGTCAGACCAATGGTCCATCTAGCTCAGTATCCTGTCTTCCAACAGTGGCCAGTGCCAGGTGCCCCAGAGGGAATGAACAGAACAGGTAATCATCAAGTGATCCATTCCTTGTCGTCCATTCCCAGCTTCTGACAAACAGAGGCTAGGGACACCATCCTGGCCCATCCTGGCTAATAGCCATTGATGGACCTATCCTCCATGAATTTATCTAGTTCTTTTGTGAACCCTTTTGTAGTCTTGGCCTTCCCAACACCCTCTAGCAAAGAGTTCCACAGGTTGACTGTGCTGTTGTGTGAATAAATACTTCCTTTTGTTTGTTTTAAACCTGCTGCCTATTAATTTCATTGGGTGACCCAGAGTTCTTGTGTTATGTGGATAAGGGCATCAGTGGCTATCAGCCAATATGGTCAGAGACAAAACCCCATGTGTGTGTGTGTGTTTGTGTTCATCACTTTTTCCTGGTATGGGGTGGAATGAGTCCTTCTCCATGTCTCTCTTTACAGGGAACAAGGTGGGGGTAAACACAATTTATTCCTTTTGCCTCCTGTAAATTTCTCCAGTGCCTCAGCCACTACAGGAGAAATTGCTGTCCAAGGGCCCTGAATGAGTGTGTGGAAATTACTTCCCCTTTTTGTACGAATGCTTTGCTCTGTGTCACTGTGTGCCTGCCTGGCGCAGTAATAGGTGGCGGTGTCTGCAGCTGTCAGCGAGCGGAGCTGCAGGGAGAACTGGTTCTTGGCAGTGTCTGCAGAGATGGTGGTTCGGCCTTGGAGAGATGAGGCGTAGCCTGTGCTCCCACCATACGGATACACCCATCCCATCCACTCCAGCCCTGTCCCGGGAGGCTGTCGGATCCAATGCCAGGCAGTATCGCTGCTAATGGAGGTCCCAGAGACAGCGCAGGTCAGTGTGAGGGTGTCTCCGGGCTTCATCGCTCCTGGCCGGACTGGACCAGCTGGGTAGCGGACAGGACACCTAAGGGAATTAGAGTTAAATCGTAACTACCCTTTCCAAGGGCTCGGCGATCATTTCCCCACCGCCTCCCTAGCCACTCACAGGGCGAGACGGACAGCAAACACAGAGCAGATAACAAAGATTTCATCTTCGAGTAGGAGACTCAAGCAAAGGAAATCCAAGCAGCCAAGTGTGTGTGAGAAGCCAGGGTTTGTCATTTTGTGGGGGAACCTGGAGCTGAGATTTGCATAAACATCACACACCCGCCACCGCACTGGAATAGAAGTTCATAAAGTGCCATCTCTAGCTACTGCTGTTCACTCAGTTTCTAATTAGTGTCCACTTTGCCTCTTCCTTCCTCCTTCCTTCCTTCTTCCTTCCTTCCTTCCATCCGTCCATCCTTCCTTCCTTCCGTCTGTCCGTCCGTCCGTCCTTCCTTCCTTCCTTCCTTCCTTTCGTTCTTCCTTCCTTCCTTTCATTCTTTCTTTCTTCATACACCCCATCTATCTATCTATCTATCTATCTATCTATCTGATCGAGACATACACTAGAGAAAATAGCCCTTTTTTTTGTAGGGGCATTTCAAACAGTATAGGTGTGTGTGATGTGACTCCTGCGCCCCTAGCAATTGAAATGAGATTTGGTGTGTGTGTGAAAGAGAGAGGGACGTGGTGAAATCTAGAAGTTCATACAACATGTGCTCTCCAGCTTGTTGTTCTTTCTTTCTTTCTTTCTTTCTTTCTGTTCCCCTATATTGGCGCCCATCACAATAAATTTTGAGTTCATGTTTGTGATTTTAAAGTTGTTGGTTCTTTGATATCCAAAGACCACAGGGAGCTTCATTTTGCAAAGATGACTGTCTTTTCTCCCACTCCTGTACACAGATTTACAAGTCCTTTCCCTCCTGCTGATACCTTGAAAACCTGCAAACCACAGGACAGGCCCCAAGGGAAGTGTTTTTCCCACACAAAAAGGCTGCTGTAGAATTAACTCTCTGCCCCTCCGGGCTTTCATCGCCTTGGATTGGGGTCAGTCGAATTCCGTTCTGCTTGGGCGCAGCGCACCCACCTGGTGAGACCCAAAGCTGCAGCTGCTGCTGCTTATGAAAAGGCTCGTTTAGCGCTGCCCGGGAGTGGGAATGAGAAGCCCGGTGGGAACAGGAAGTTCCTGATCTTCACCCTAACGGCTCAGGCTCAACTTCTAGCCATGAGCGCCAGATTCCTCTCAGCGAAGAGCGCCGATTTCCCTGCATGTCCCCACCCCTTGTTTCCTCCCAGAGCAGCACTAGCTCCCTAGCCCAGCCCTGCTGCAGTGTGGTGAGTGAGTGGAAAACCCCTGGTGACAGGGGTTGGGGTGGTGCCCAGTTCCTTATTCTCCACGTTAAACATTGACCTCACGAGCTGACATAGCTGCTATCAAATGTATGGGCCTCTGATCTGATGCCATCCTAGCAATGAAATTTTACTATTATTAATTTTACTAAAGACATTACAGGCCTTAGCCAAGATCATGCCCCCTGGTGCTGGGTGCTGTACAGACTCAAAGTCAGAGAACGTTCCTGCTCCAAAGAACCTATGATCCAAGGACGGAAGTCCCTATTTGTATAGAAGGGGAACTGAGGCAGAGATGAAATAAATTCCCCAAGGTCAGTCAGGGAGCCTCAGGCAGAGATGAGAACTGAACCCAAATCTTCTAAAACCGGGACCAGCACCTTTACTGAAAAGCCGTCCTTCCTCTCGTGAGAAATTGAAATGTGGGGACTGATTTTCAGAGGCCTTGGGCACCTGCAGCTTCCATTGACCTCAGCTGGGGTGTGCTCGGGGGCGTCTGAAATTTCCACCGCATGTCCTAAAAGTGGTTTCTGGTGAGTCTGGGAGTTTCACTCTTTGGGATCCCAGTTTGAGATACGACGAACCTGATTCCCAAGGGTGACACCTGCCCACAGCTCCAACTGAGGTCAAAGAGAGATGCAAGTGTTGAGCATCTTCCAGAGATAAGGCCCACAGTGTCTCGGGATAAGTGCCCAAAATATGACATAGGGTGCACGAGGAAACGGAGCGTTTGAAATTCCTTGGTGGGAGTGTCTGGGAGGGGGTGGGATGCAGGGCAGAAGGTGGAAATGCCGTGTCTGTCTCATCCCCTAGGGCACAAACTGAGTGTTAACACTGGTTGACTATTTAGAAACCTGCTTCCCCTTTTTGTGCCAGGCCCTGCTTTGCTCTGTGTCACCGTGTATCGAGCACAGTAATAGGTACTGGTGTCTGCAGCTGTCAGCGAGCCCAGCTGGAGATAAACTTCATCCTTCAAGGTGTCCCTGGTCATGGTGACACGAGGTTTGAAATCTGAGTTGTACTCTGTGGTCCCTCCTGCTGCAGAGCACCGGCTAATCCCCATCCACTCCAGCCCTTTCCCAGCAGGCTGCCGGGCCCAGCGCCAATGGTAGCTGCTGATAGAGACACCAGAGATTTTACAGGTGATACTGAGGGTCTCTCCGGGCTTCACCGCTCCTGGGCCAGACTGGACCAGCTGCACCTGAGAGAGGACACCTGGGGAAAGGGAAACAAAGGGAGGAATGAATTAATCACAGCACAAATCTGTGGATCGGTCCTCAATTCCCACCCACCCACCCCACCCCCTCGTCCCGTAGACACGTACAGGTGGGGGTGGAGAACAGGGAAAGGAAAAGCAGCAGTGATTTCAGTCTCATTTTCATGCAATGTGGGAAACTCCGGGCAGTTCTGCGTCCGGGGAGAGACTGGGGCTCCTGCAATCGGGGGTTGTATTTAAACACGAACCCCCCGGGGCAGGGATCTGCAGGCCGGTTCCCCAGGGTGGGTATAAGATGACAGGGGTGAGCATTCAGTACATGGCGCTGTCCCCTTTACACCCCAGAGAGACTGTGTACTCAGCTCAGTGCTCATGTAATGACAGGAGGTGGCTGTGAGAAGGTAGGAAGCAGGGTCCTTAAGAGAGGACCCTGGACTGGGACTCAGGAGAAGCTGCTGGGCTGGGAAGTGGTCTGAGGGTTTCATCCATGTGGGATAAAGTAATTGGAAGGCCTGTATATCTTGGCAGTGCTGTCTGGTGAACGGGCAGTTATACACCCCCTTCATGTCTTAGAGTGTCACCCAAAGCCCATTGACAGGAACCGGGGTGTTTCCATTGGAGGAGCAGGGGTTGCTGCAGAATGTGACGGGCATGTCATACAGAAATGAGAATGTCCTGGGAACACCGGCTGTGGAAGGAGTGGAAGTTGCAGGGAGAGGAAGGCTGGTGGTGTGTACCCTGGGCTGACAAACAACCATAGGTAAACTAGAGGGAAGTGAGCGTGGAGAGAAGATGCAACTTCTGGGCTTAATCAGAACAATTTCTGTTATTGGAGTAACCAGTGAATGAGACACACGAGAGACATGCCTCCAGCTTCCATCCAGGACACACCACACGATCCATTGTCTACAGCTAAGCTCTAAGATACAACCGCATTTGCTCCAATCCCTCAGACAGAGATAAACACCTACAAGATCTCTATCAAGCATTCTTAAAACTACAATACCCACCTGCTGAAGTGAAGAAACAGATTGACAGAGCCAGAAGGGTACCCAGAAGTCACCAACTACAGGACAGGCCCAACAAAGAAAATAACAGAACGCCACTAGCAGTCACCTTCAGCCCCCAACTAAAACCTCTCCAGTGCATCATCAAGGATCTACAACCTATCCTGAAAGATGATCCCTCACTCTCACAGATCTTGGGAGACAGGCCAGTCCTCGCTTACAGACAACCTCTCAACCTGAAGCAAATACTCACCAGCAACCGCACACCACACAACAAAAACACCAGCCCAGGAACCTATCCTTGCAACAAAGCCCGATGCCAAGTCTGTCCACATATCTATTCAAGGGACACCATCATAGGACCTAATCACATCAGCCATGCCATCAGAGGCTTGTTTACCTGCACATCTGCCAATGTGATATATGCCATCATGTGCCAGCAATGCCCCTCTGCCATATGCATTGGCCAAACTGGACAATCTCTATGCAAAAGAATAAATGGACACAAATCTGACATCAGGAATCATAACATTCAAAAACTAGTGAGAGAACACTTCAATCTCTCTAACCACTCAGTGACAGACTTGAAGGTGGCAATTTTGCAACAAAAAAACTTCAAAAACAGACTCCAAAGAGAGACTGCTGAACTTGAATTAATATGCAAATTAGATACAATTAACTTAGGTTTAAACAGAGACTGGGAATGGTTGGGTCATTACACTAATTGAATCTATTTCCCCATGTTAAGTTATCCTCACCCCTTCTATGGGTCATCTCGATTATCATTTCAAAAATATTTTTCTCCTACTGATGATAGCTCATCTCAATTGATTGGCCTCTTACAGTTGGTATGGCTACTTCCACCTCTTCATGTTTTCTGTATGTATAAATATCTTCTTTCTGTGTGTTCCATTCTATGCATCCGATGAAGTGGGCTGTAGCCCATGAAAGCTTATGCTGAAATAAATGTGTTAGTCTCTAAGGTGCCACAAGTACTCCTGTTCTTTTTGCGGATACAGACTAACACGGCTGCTACTCTGAAACCTGTCATATAGGGCTACTGTAGATCAGCCTCTCTGTAATTAGTGTCCACTTTGCGTTATTCTATCTATCTGTCTATCTATCTGCCCATCAACATACATCTCGAGTGCATGTTTGTCATTTTAAAGTAGTTGGTCCTTTGAGATGAAATGACCACAGGGCGCTTCATTTTGCAAAGATGGCTGTCTCCCTCCCACAACCTCCCCGCCCTGCTATACACAGATTTACAAGTCCTTTCCCTCCTGCTGACACCTTGAAAACCTGCAAACCACAGGGCAGGCCCAAGGGAACTGTTAGTGTTTCCCACACAGGCTGCTGTACCTGAGTCCACTTATCCACTGACGCTCTAAAAACTCCCGCACACCAATCTGGGTCTATGCTGGTTATGTGATATGTATGCATCTCTTCATCCTTGTAACCGATACCTGTAATCCCTCATAACTCAAGCCTGACCTCAGATGTACAGTACCTTCCCTCTTAACTTGTGTATATTTAATTTTAAACATTAACTTTAACTCTCTGCCCCTCTGGGCTTTCATCGCCTTGGGTTGGAGTCAGTCAAATTCCGTTCTGCTTGGGCACAGCGCACCCTGCTGGTGAGACCCAAAGCTGCAGCTGCTGCTTATGAAAAGTCTCGTTCAGTGCTGCCCGGATGTGGGAATGAGAAGCCCGGTGGGAAAGGGAAATTCCTGATCTTCACCCTGGCAGCTCAGGCACAACTTCTAGCCATGAGCGCCAGATTCCTCTCAGCAAAGAGCGCCTATTTTCCTGCGTGTCCCCATCCCTTGTTTCCTCCCAGAGCAGCACTAGCTCCCTAGCCCAGCCCTGCTGTAGTGCGGTGGGTGAGTGGAAAACCCCTGGTGACAGGGGTTGGGGTGGTGCCCTGTTCCTTATTTTCCACATTAAACGTTGACCTCACATCTCAAATAATTGCTGCGAAATGTACGGGCCTCTGGCGGCATGATATCAGTGAGATCATATTTTTAAAAACTCTTCATTTTGTCAGTTTTAACAAGTGTACCAATCCTTGCCATGTAGAGCTCAGAAGCAAAAATGCCATTACACCAGTTGGCTTTTGTTTAAAGAGACATTATAGAGATTACTCAGGAATGTAGCCACTAGATCTGTCAATTTACAGGGTGTTACCATATTACTGAGTGAGCATCATTACACCACCTATTTAATTTCTAGTGATTTTATTAAATTGAGTGAAATCTCTATGTGCACATATTTAACAGACCAGGTATATCTATCAAATGTTAATAGTCAAAAAAATTGGACAGGTGTCCTGGTTATTTTTGCTTGGGTACTGAATAAAAGGTAATCAGATATCTGAGTCTGTATCTCTCCTCCATCTAATTTGCTGGCTAGATAATTGGTGTGTTAATTTCTCCATCTCCGCAGACTGAGCCTCACATATTTTTTAAACCATTCCTCAGTGTTTGGGCTGTTTTTAATTTTTCCAATGAGAGGCTACCAATACCTGTCAGGGATGGTCTAGATAATACTTAGTCCTGCCATGGGTGCAGGGGACGTGACTAGATCACCTCTCGAGGTCCCTTCCAGTCCTATGATTCTATGAGTAGCCAAGCTGCTGCCAGCAGATGAGAGATTAATTCTTTATTTCCTTTGGTGTGATCATTTCCACTAGGAAACCCCAGGAGGATTACTAAAGGATCATTTTATAATGAATATCCAAAAATTGGTGATATTTGGTTATGGATTGCAACCCAATACACTCTAATGACTGGACATGTCCCCATATATGCATAAAATCTCCTCTATCTCCACAATTTCTCCAACATTTATCCTCATTCAGCCTCTGTATAGTTTTTAACAGAACTGGTGCAAGGTACTTTTGATACAGTAGCTTAAGGACATTTTCTTGTATTGTGCTACAGACAGAGACTGCCGGTTCTCTTTTCCAGATCAAATCCCATTCCTCTGGGCTAATTTGTCTGCTCACATCCTGTCCCTAATGACTCAGGCATGAGATCTTATTGTTAATTTTACAGAAGACATTACAGGCACCAGCCAAGATCATGGTGCTGAGCGCTACATAGACGCACAGTGTCTGTTCCAAGGAGCTTGCAATTTAGCAAGACAAGTCGCTGTTTTTGTAGAGGGGGGAACCCAGGTTGAGAAAGGTCAAATGACTTGTTCAATTCACTTAACAAGTCTGTGGGGAGACAAGAATTGAACCCAAATCTTCTGAAAACCGAGTCGAGCTCCTTTTCCCTAAAGCCATCTCTCCTCTCATGATACATTTCAATTCGGGGCTGATTTTCAGAGGTATTTGGCACCTGCAGCTCCCCTTGATTTCAGGTAGAGCAGTGTGTGCTGAGTGAGGGTGAAATGTGCTCCCTTGGGACAACAAGTCCTGAAGTGGTTTCTGAATTTGGGGCTCTCGGTATCTGGAGACCAGCGTGAGATACAGAGAACCTGGTCCCCACGGGTGACACCCGCCCACTTCTCCAGCTGAGGCCAATGAGAGATACAGGCGCTGAGCATCTTCTAGAGATCAGGCCCGAAAAGGTCTCAGTTAAGTCCCCAAAATATGAGGTATCCCAAACCATCACCCCAGTCTCGGTGAGTCCCTGGGTGCACATTTCAGTGCGCAGCACAAGGAAGAGAAGTGTTTGAAATTCCTTGGTGGGACAGGGTGGGATGTAGGGGAGAAACGGGGGTGGCTCCTGAGATCCCGCTGTCAGCAATGCCCTGTCTGTCTCCTCCCCTGGGGCACAAACCGAGTGTTGCACTCGGCTGACTATTTAGAAATCCGCTTCCAATTTTTGTGCCAGTCCTGGCTTTGCTCTGTGTCACTGTGTGTCTGGCGCAGTAATAGGTGCCGGTGTCTGCAGCTGTCCGGGAGCCGAGCTGGAGATAAACTTCGTCCTTCGAGGTGTCCCTGGTGATGGTGACACGAGGTGTGAAAGCCGAGTTATGCTCTGTGAACCCGCAATGCTGCGGATAAACCCCATCCACTCCAGCCCTTTCCCAGGGGGCTGCCGGGCCCAGCTCCAATAGTAGCTGCTGACGGAGACACCAGAGACTTTACAGGTAATACTGAGGGTGTCTCCAGCTTTCACTGCTCCCGGGCCGGACTGGACCAGCTGCACCTGAGAGAGGACACCTGGGGAAAGGGAAACAAAGAGAAGATTGAATTAATCATGGAACGAATCTACGGATCGGTCCCTAATTTCCTTCCTTTCCCAGAGACACTCAGAGGCAGGGGCAGGGAACAGCGAAAGGAAAAGCAGCAGAGATTTCATTCTTGTTTTCCTAAGAGGGCAATCCCCCAGCGGGCAGGACCGGACAGTTCTGTGTCTGGGGAGGGACTGAGGCTCCAAGAACCAGGGATCTGTATTTAAACAGGAACCCCCCGGGGCAGGGATTTGCATGCGGGTTCCCAGGGTGGGTATAAGAGATGACAGGGGTGAGCGTTCAGTACATGGCGCTGTCCCCTTCGGACAGGGGTCCCCTTTACACCCCAGGGAGACCCCTTGGGTAGGGATTGGCAAGTGGGTTTCGCCCAGTGGGGCCAATCTACCAAAACTTGCCTTTGTGATAGGTGGTCCATTACACCAACAATCACAACAATAGTCAGGTTATTGCCCTTCCCCGAGGACCAGTCACTTACCCCAGGTCAATTACTCTTTAGATCCTACACCAAAGACAAGACTTGTAGCCAGTCCTATAATGAGTTAACTAAAGATTTATTGGCTAAGAAAAAAGAAGGAAGAGAGTTATTTACAAGGTTATAGCAGGTAAACATACCCTCACAAACCAGTTACAGTCTTAGCTTCTAAAAGGTGGTAGAAGCTTCTATAAGACGCAAGCTCTGTGTGTCTTTTAGGGCTAACTGTGCTCAACTCAAGGGATCTTTTGCTTATGCTTAGTAATCCTTGCTTCTCAGAGGCCAAGCAGCATGAAGATCCAGTGTCTCCTTGTTATGGGTTTTTATTCCCTTCCCCCAGAGCTCAAGCTGATGGGAGGAGTCCAGCTGCACTTCTCCTGTTTGTGGGTGCGGGGGGGGGGAAGCAATAAACAGAGTCTTTTGTTCTCTGATATTCCACAGTGATTCGTCTGTGTCAGGGTTCCTTCCCCACTCTGAAGTCTAGGGTACAGATGTGGGGACCCGCATGAAAGCCCCCCAAGCTTATTTCTACCAGCTTAGGTTAAAACCTGGTACACTGCCACCACCAAGTGATTTAACAAGAAACAGGGAAATGACCACTTGGAAGTCCTCTTCCCCCAAAATATCCCCCCAAGCCCTTACACCCCCTTTCCTGGGGAGGCTTGAGAATAATCTCCTAACCAATTGGTTGCAAAGTGATCAAAGACCCAAACCCCTGGGTCTTTGGGCAATGGAAAAATCAGTCAGGTTCTTAAAAGAAGGATTTTATTAAAAAGAAAAGGTAAAAATCATCTTGGTAAAATTAGGATGGAAAATAACTTTACAGGGTAATCAGATTCAAAGAGCCCAGAGGAACCCCCTCTAGCCTTAGTTTCAAAGTTACAGCAAAACAAGGATACCTCCCTCTTGCAAAGGAACATTCACAAGTTCAGAAAACAAAGATAAACTAATATGCCTTGCCTGCCTGTTACTTACAAGTTTGAAATATGAGAGACTTGTTCAGAAAGATTTGGAGAGCATGGATTGATGTCCGGTCCCTCTTAGTCCCAAGAGCGAACACCACCAAAACAAAGAGCACATAAGAGCAATAAGAGTCCCCTTATTGGTCCTTTGGGTCAGGTGTCAGCCAGGTTACCTGAGCTTCTTAACCCTTTACAGGTAAAAGGATTTTGGTGCCTCTGGCCAGGAGGGATTTTATAGTATTGTACACAGGAGGGTTGTTACCCTTCCCTTTCTAGTTATGACAGTCTGGTATCTATGGGCCTATGCTGGGCATATAAAATAAATCTAAACAATGTATACGTGTTGTCCATAGGAATGAATCTCTCCTGCAAATATCTGATGGGGAAGCAGCTCAAACTGCAGTGGGAGAAAGGCTGGTTTCAGGCACCGGAGAGTGACAATAGGTTTCAATGAAAGCGGGTGGAACTGGGCATGGAGAGTAGATGCAGTTTGTGGGCTCTGTCAGAACAAGGGCTGTGACTGTAGAAACAAAGGGTGGGGAGATACAGTAAAGAGATGAAGCACTTTATTTTGGGGTCCGTTTTCAAACAGAACAGTTGCATGTGTCATTCCTGCCCTCTGCTGGAAGCAACCCCCCCTCCCCCCCCGTGCTGACGGGACCAGAGACCTTACAGGTGATACTCAGGGTCTCGCCGGGCTTCACCGCTCCCAGACCGGTCTTGGCCAGTTGCACCTGGGAGAGGCCACCTGGGGAAAGGGGGAACAGAGCTGAGTCTGGCTTAGAACCGGCGCATTCCCCACCTCGGTGTTTCTCAGCGTCCCGTGAAACACTCACCCGATGGGGCGGCGAACAAGAAAAGGGAGAAAGGCACTGGGCATGTCCTGGTGGTTGTTAATGGAGAAACTCCCCAGTGGGCAGGACCGGGCAGTTCTGTGTCTGGGGAGAGACTGAGGCTCCTAGAACCAGGGGTTTGTATTTAACAGGAACCCCCGGGGCAGGGATTTGCAGGCGGGTCTCACCCAGCGGGGATGGGAGATGAAAGGGGCTGGCGGGGGGGGGGGGGGGCGGCTCTATGCACAGGGGAGAAGCAGCGAGCGGTGTTAAAGCTCCTGCTCTCTAGGTAAATGTCAGAGAGATTTGATGACAACAAAGAAGTCTCGACTCTTTGGTGCCGATTTACCCACTGGAACAGGAGCTGCCGTGTGGGCGACGAAATGTTCTGCTGGGAGAACATCAGCCAATATGATCCCAAAAGGGAAACACACACACAGACACACACAGACACAGATACACACGTACAGGCACACGCACACACACAGTCTGTGTGCCGGGGACGGGGTCTGCACTCAGCACTCCCGGCTGAACTGGCCTCACTGCTTTGCTTAGAATCCGCTTCCCCTTTTTGTACCAGCCCCTGCTTTGCCCTGTGTCACTGTGTAGCCTCTGGCGCAGTAATAGGTGCCGGTGTCTGCAGCTGTCAACGAGCTCAGCCGCAAGTAATATTTGGTGTTGGAGGAATCCACGGAGATGGTGATTCGGCCTTGGAGAGACGGGGCGTAGCTTGTGCTCCCGGTCCATAGTCCCATCCACTCCAGCCCTTGGCCCGGGGCCTGGCGTATCCAGTTCCACCAGTAGCTGCTGGTGATGGTGCCCCCAGTGACAGCGCAGGTGAGTGTGAGGGTCTCTCCGGGCTTCACCACCCCCGGGCCGGACTCCTGGAGCTGGAGCTGGGACAGGACACCTGGGAAAAGCAAGTTGGGATTGGTCAGATTCAAAACCACCTTCCCCCCAAACCAGCGCCGCCTCCCGTAGCCTCCCGCCGACACTCACCCGGGGCCAGAGCCAGGAGGAGCAGGGGGAGGAGCAGAGAGTTCATTGTGCGCTAGGCGGGGACAACACAGAGCTCGCAAGGGGCAGCACAGCGCCTGGGGACTGTGGGTCTGGGCGCCCCGGGGCCGCTACTTCAACACAGAGCCCGGGGCGGGGATTTGCATAATGTGGGAGCACCCAGGAAGTAGAGAGAGAGAGAGAGAGAGAGAGAGATGATAAAAAGGACAGGGTGGGGGCCTCTGCCTCTCTGTGCCCACACTGGACAGACAGAGTGTGTTACACACACACACACACACACACGCTTTGCCGATTGCGGCACAGGAGGAATACACAAAAATCCATAGTGAATTAAACTCTCACAGCTCACAGCTGTATCTCTCATCAGTTTCTGGTGTCAATTCATTCACTCGTGTAGACAAAGGAAGCGCTGAAGAAGTCGAATTTCGGGCCCAGGAAATTCAATTATTCTTATCCAATACCTTTCCCCATTTCAAAGCCCCAAACATTCCCCCCGATGCTTCCCAAACTCAACAGTTATTGGTTATTGATACCTGTTGATTGGTTATTGATGGGATGCACAGGTACGTAGCTGGGTAGGCAGTTAGCTGGCTTTATTACGTTATTAAGGGGAACTTGCGGTCCAGATCCCCTAGACATCTTCGCAAATCTCACCCTTATGTTTCAATGGACAAGGGGCGCTCTTTGTGGTGGGTTTTGGCCAGTGCTCCTCTCTTCCAGAACAACACGTTGGCAGAAGGGTTTGTGCGACTTTAAACAGGCTCCAAGATCTTCCATTCCAGTGCTGGGGATGGGTCACTTTCGGGGGGGGGGGGGGGCAGGGTGTACGCTCGGAATCTCTCGGTGAAATAACCTCCAATTGGCACCATGATCTCTACTCCAGCCCCTGCACTGATACACCAGCTCTGAAGCTGATCTGACTATATGGGGACGTTAACCCGGATTCATTATTCGGCTTCAAACCAAATCCCTGTTGCAACCTTCACTGTGGCACCGCTAGCAGTGGCCGCGTAATGTTTTATTTCTGTGATGTGTCCAGTCCTCTCCAACCCCCAATGGAAATCCTGTCCATGTTACAGTGTCCGCTTCCGTTTCTTTCTCTGCCACAGACTCCCTGAGCGTCCCTGAGCAAGTCACTTAGTCTGGTTGGGCCTCACTTCCCCCTCTGTCAAATGGGAATAACAGCACCCCCGCCTCACAGGGATGTGGTGAGCAGAAATACATTGATAAGAGTGTGCGGCTCAGATCATGTGGTGATGGGAGCCATAAAATTACCTAAGATAGAAAAATACATGATCACAGTGTGTCCCTGCCTCAGTTCCCAATACGGACGTACCAGCCTCCTAGAAGTGCGGTGAGGCTCAGTACAGATTGTAAGGCGCTCGGGTAACATGGTAGTGGGCGCCCTTAAGAGAGATTGATAGAGAGGGAGAGAGAAAGAAGCAATGGCTGGAAAATCAATCAATATTCCCAGCTGGAAAGGGAACAGACACTCCCCAGACCAGGGAAGAGTTGTGTGTGTGTATTTCTGGAGTGAATGAGCCCTGGTTTGGGGGTGTCCGGGCTCCTGTATCCTTATTAGCTGCGCTGGAGGGAAGGACACGGGGTTTGGTGTGAGGATGAATGTGGTTGGTGACGGGGAGACCATGGCAGAGAGCTTTTAAAATTTGTATAGGGTTACTAAATCCCCCTGCGCTTTGATTGTGGGAGGCCAAACTCTTCCCTACAGGGACACAAGATCATGGTGTGTGTGTTGCACACAGTCACCCTGTTTACTTTTAGCGGAAAGATGGGACGAGAAAGTCAACAGGGAGAATTTACACGGCCTGAATTAAACAGTCAGAATTTAAATCGGTTCACACCTGTATGCAGACATGTTTCCACGGAGCGATCACTCTTCACTGGTTTCTATTTCTGTCTTCATGAATTCTCACCACGTGCAAGTGAAAACGGAGGCTGTCTCTTTACTGCCATCTAGCGGAAAGGTGGGTCTCCTGCTTTTCTAGATGAGTTAGCGTCACAGAGGCGTGAAACTCTATGTAGGCAGGGGGGACGGGGGGGATGGGGGGGGACAAGTGGGGCAATTTGCCCCAGGCCCCGGGCCCCGCAGGGGACCCCACGAGAATGTCGGAGGCTACCCCCACCTCCGCCTTCCCCCATCCCCTGGTGCCGCAGCGCACCGCCTCCAGGAGTGGCCCTGGACAGCGCTGCGGCTCGGGCGGGGCCTGAGGTCATTCCGCTCGGAGCCGCGTGGTAAGGGGGCGGGGCTGCGAGCTCTGGCAGACCGAGCGGCAGGAGCTCCTGGACACGGCTCCCTGAGGCTCTGGGAGGTGGGGGTAAGCGGCATGGCAAGCCCCTCTGAGCCAGGCACCCCCCGACCCCATCCCCCCCCAGCCCTGACCCCCAGCTCCGAGCCCAGCCTCTCTGAGCCGGGCACCCCCCGACCCCATCCCCCCCCAGCCCTGACCCCCAGCTCCGAGCCCAGCCCCTCTGAGCCAGGCACCCCCCGACCCCATCCCCCCCCAGCCCTGACCCCCAGCTCCGAGCCCAGCCCCTCTTAGCCGGGCACCCCCCGACCGCATCCCCCACAGCCCTGACCCCCAGCTCCGAGCCCAGCCCCTCTGAGCCGGGCACCCCCCGACCCCATCCCCCCCCAGCCCTGACCCCCAGCTCCGAGCCCAGCCCCTCTGAGCCGGGCACCCCCCGGACCCCATCCCCCCCCAGCCCTGACCCCCAGCTCCGAGCCCAGCCCCTCTGAGCCGGGCACCCCCCGACCCCATCCCCCCCCAGCCCTGACCCCCAGCTCCGAGCCCAGCCCCTCTGAGCCGGGCACCCCCCGACCCCATCCCCCCCCAGCCCTGACCCCCAGCTCCGAGCCCAGCCCCTCTGAGCCGGGCACCCCCCGACCCCATCCCCCCCCAGCCCTGACCCCCAGCTCCGAGCCCAGCCCCTCTGAGCCGGGCACCCCCCGACCCCATCCCCCCCCAGCCCTGACCCCCAGCTCCGAGCCCAGCCCCTCTGAGCCGGGCACCCCCCGACCCCATCCCCCCCCAGCCCTGACCCCCAGCTCCGAGCCCAGCCCCTCTGAGCCGGGCACCCCCCGACCCCATCCCCCCCCAGCCCTGACCCCCAGCTCCGAGCCCAGCCCCTCTGAGCCGGGCACCCCCCGACCCCATCCCCCCCCAGCCCTGACCCCCAGCTCCGAGCCCAGCCCCTCTGAGCCGGGCACCCCCCGACCCCATCCCCCTCCAGCCCTGACCCCCAGCTCCGAGCCCAGCCCCTCTGAGCCGGGCACCCCCCGACCCCATCCCCCCACAGCCCTGACCCCCAGCTCTGAGCCGGGCACCCTCCAACCCCATCCCCCCACAGCCCTGACCCCCAGCTCTGAGTGCAGCCCCTCTGAGCCAGGCACCCTCCGACCCCATCCCCCCCCAGCCCTGACCCCCAGCTCCGAGCCCAGCCCCTCTGAGCCAGGCACCCCCCGACCCCATCCCCCCCCAGCCCTGACCCCCAGCTCCGAGCCCAGCCCCTCTGAGCCGGGCACCCCCCGACCCCATCCCCCCCCAGCCCTGACCCCCAGCTCCGAGCCCAGCCCCTCTGAGCCGGGCACCCCCGACCCCATCCCCCCCCAGCCCTGACCCCCAGCTCCGAGCCCAGCCCCTCTGAGCCGGGCACCCCCGACCCCATCCCCCCCCAGCCCTGACCCCCAGCTCCGAGCCCAGCCCCTCTGAGCCGGGCACCCCCGACCCCATCCCCCCCCAGCCCTGACCCCCAGCTCCGAGCCCAGCCCCTCTGAGCCGGGCACCCCCCGACCCCATCCCCCCCCAGCCCTGACCCCCAGCTCCGAGCCCAGCCCCTCTGAGCCGGGCACCCCCCGACCCCATCCCCCCCCAGCCCTGACCCCCAGCTCCGAGCCCAGCCCCTCTGAGCCGGGCACCCCCCGACCCCATCCCCCCCCAGCCCTGACCCCCAGCTCCGAGCCCAGCCCCTCTGAGCCGGGCACCCCCCGACCCCATCCCCCCCCAGCCCTGACCCCCAGCTCCGAGCCCAGCCCCTCTGAGCCGGGCACCCCCCGACCCCATCCCCCCCCAGCCCTGACCCCCAGCTCCGAGCCCAGCCCCTCTGAGCCGGGCACCCCCCGACCCCATCCCCCCCCAGCCCTGACCCCCAGCTCCGAGCCCAGCCCCTCTGAGCCGGGCACCCCCCGACCCCATCCCCCCCCAGCCCTGACCCCCAGCTCCGAGCCCAGCCCCTCTGAGCCGGGCACCCCCCGACCCCATCCCCCCACAGCCCTGACCCCCAGCTCTGAGCCGGGCACCCTCCAACCCCATCCCCCCACAGCCCTGACCCCCAGCTCTGAGCACAGCCCCTCTGAGCCAGGCACCCCCCGACCCCATCCCCCCCCCAGCCCTGACCCCCAGCTCCGAGCCCAGCCCCTCTGAGCCAGGAACCCCCCGACCCCATCCCCCCACAGCCCTGACCCCCAGCTCTGAGCCGGGCACCCTCCAACCCCATCCCCCCACAGCCCTGACCCCCAGCTCTGAGTGCAGCCCCTCTGAGCCAGGTACCCTCCGACCCCATCCCCCCCCAGCCCTGACCCCCAGCTCCGAGCCCAGCCCCTCTGAGCCAGGCACCCCCCGACCCCATCCCCCCCCAGCCCTGACCCCCAGCTCCGACCCCATCCCCTCTGAGCCGGGCACCCCCCGACCCCATCCCCCCCAGCCCTGACCCCCAGCTCCGAGCCCAGCCCCTCTGAGCCGGGCACCCCCCGACCCCATCCCCCCCCAGCCCTGACCCCCAGCTCCGAGCCCAGCCCCTCTGAGCCGGGCACCCCCCGACCCCATCCCCCCCCAGCCCTGACCCCCAGCTCCGAGCCCAGCCCCTCTGAGCCGGGCACCCCCCGACCCCATCCCCCCCCAGCCCTGACCCCCAGCTCCGAGCCCAGCCCCTCTGAGCCGGGCACCCCCCGACCCCATCCCCCCCCAGCCCTGACCCCCAGCTCCGAGCCCAGCCCCTCTGAGCCGGGCACCCCCCGACCCCATCCCCCCCCAGCCCTGACCCCCAGCTCCGAGCCCAGCCCCTCTGAGCCGGGCAGCCCCCGACCCCATCCCCCCCCAGCCCTGACCCCCAGCTCCGAGCCCAGCCCCTCTGAGCCGGGCAGCCCCCGACCCCATCCCCCCCCAGCCCTGACCCCCAGCTCCGAGCCCAGCCCCTCTGAGCCGGGCAGCCCCCGACCCCATCCCCCCCCAGCCCTGACCCCCAGCTCCGAGCCCAGCCCCTCTGAGCCGGGCAGCCCCCGACCCCATCCCCCCCCAGCCCTGACCCCCAGCTCCGAGCCCAGCCCCTCTGAGCCGGGCAGCCCCCGACCCCATCCCCCCCCAGCCCTGACCCCCAGCTCCGAGCCCAGCCCCTCTGAGCCGGGCAGCCCCCGACCCCATCCCCCCCCAGCCCTGACCCCCAGCTCCGAGCCCAGCCCCTCTGAGCCGGGCAGCCCCCGACCCCATCCCCCCCCAGCCCTGACCCCCAGCTCCGAGCCCAGCCCCTCTGAGCCGGGCAGCCCCCGACCCCATCCCCCCCCCAGCCCTGACCCCCAGCTCCGAGCCCAGCCCCTCTGAGCCGGGCAGCCCCCGACCCCATCCCCCCCCAGCCCTGACCCCCAGCTCCGAGCCCAGCCCCTCTGAGCCGGGCAGCCCCCGACCCCATCCCCCCCCAGCCCTGACCCCCAGCTCCGAGCCCAGCCCCTCTGAGCCGGGCAGCCCCCGACCCCATCCCCCCCCAGCCCTGACCCCCAGCTCCGAGCCCAGCCCCTCTGAGCCGGGCAGCCCCCGACCCCATCCCCCCCCAGCCCTGACCCCCAGCTCCGAGCCCAGCCCCTCTGAGCCGGGCAGCCCCCGACCCCATCCCCCCCCAGCCCTGACCCCCAGCTCCGAGCCCAGCCCCTCTGAGCCGGGCAGCCCCCGACCCCATCCCCCCCCAGCCCTGACCCCCAGCTCCGAGCCCAGCCCCTCTGAGCCGGGCACCCCCCGACCCCATATTGGCTCTATACCTGGATTTCAAATGTTGGCTCCCATCCTGGGGTACCGCCCACGAGTTAGCTAACCAGCACATCTTGGATGAACTACTCAGGTTAAGTAGGGTGACCAGACATCCCGATTTTATCGGGACTGTCCCGATTTTTCCTTGCTTGTTCCGTGTCCCGACCGATGTGCAGTCGGGACACTGGACAAACAAGGGAATGCTCCGGAGCCCGGAAGTTCTCGCGCCCCCCCTCCCCGACTTCGTGTGACAGGGCCCCGAGTGACTCTAGACAATCCGCTTCCCCTTTTTGTACCAGTCCCGCTTTGCTCTGTGTCGCTGTGTGCATGTATCCCTGACACAGTAATACATGGCAGTGTCTGCAGCTGCGAGGGAGGCCAGCTGCAGGGAGAACTGGTTCTTGGAGGTATCCGAAGAGATGGGGGTCCGGCTTTGGAGAGACGCGGCAAACCACTTTCTCCTGTCGTGTGGGTATATACCTGCTACCCACTCCAGCCCTTTCCCGGGAGGCTGCCGGACCCAGTTCCACAGGTAGCTGCTGTCAGTGATAGAGACCCCGGAGACAGCACAGGTCAGGGTGAGGGTCTGTCCGGGCTTCACAGCGCCCGGGCCAGACTCGACCAGCTGCACCTGAGAGAGGACACCTGGGAAGAGGGAAACAGGTTATGGAAGTAATTAGTCAGGCAATGAATCTGTGGATCTATCCCTAATTTCCCCGCTCTCTAAAACACACTCACAGGTGGGGCCGATAACAGGGAAAGGAAAAGCCACAGAGATTTCATTCTAGTTTTCATAAAAGAAGGGAAACACCTCAGTGGACAGGACCAGGCAGTTCTGTGTCTGGGGAGAAGCTGAGACTCCCCGACTCAGGGGGTTATATTTAAATAGGAACCCCCGGGGCAGGGGCAGGGATTTGCATGTGGGTTTCCCGAGCGGGTATAAAGGGAGGGGCACCTCTAGACAGGGAGCACTGTCTGGTGGGAAGCAGAGTCACACATCCCTTCATGTCTTAGCATGTGAACCAAAGTCAAGTCACGTTCATTGGAGCCCTTCAAAGGCAAGCAATGAAGAAAGGGACTGTGGATCGGGTCCCTATACTGGAGGTTTCACCCATGCCCAGGGCATTCGGTCCCTGCTACCGAATGCCCCGGGCATAGGTGAACAATAGAAACAAGAGAGAGGAGATGTCCAGAGATGTGAGTGAGACTCTCCCAGGAGTGTCCGATGGGGAAGGAGCCGCAGCTGCGGGGAGCCAGCGGCTGGTTCCAGGCACTAGAATGTGAGGAATCGCTTCAGGGAAAGGGGAGAGACCTGGGTGCGGAGGGATGGTGCGGGTTGTGGGCTCTGTCAGAGTAAAGGCCGTGACGGCAGTAACCCAGGGACAGTCTAGAGCACACGCTCGGGGGAAATGCATCGCCCTAGTGTCTGGTGCTTTTCCTGTAGCAGAGACACCTCTGAGGGGGAGAGACTGGGCGCTGAGAGACACTCTGCTGTGCGCTGCTGGAGGGAGTGAAACTTGCTCTGTGCATAGGGATATGTCAGTGCTGAAGCCCAGACAGTCCCTTACGCTGACCTGTAAAGTGTCCGGTGACTCCATTCCAAGCTATGCCCGGTTCAACTGGGTTCGGGACATGTCTGAGAAAAGCAGGGAATGGCTCAGAGACAACCAATATTCTGGGATCATAAACTCTGCTCTTACTCTCAAACACTGTGACCGCCAAAACAAAATGCCTGCTCGTGACCCAGAGGAGAAGGGGAACAAGATAGACTGGAGTAAGGCACGTTTACACTGGTGTAACCTCATACAAACTAGGCGTTGCACTGTTATACCCTCGTGGGTGCAAACAAATTTAAAAATTTTATTAAGATGTTAAAAAAAGAAAAGAAAAGTGAACGGTACAGAGTTTAAGCATAGAAGTTTCTGGTTACACTGGTCTACAATTTTTGAGAAGTCGTCTGCTTCAGAGATAAAATGTGCTATTTATTATGTATTTTGATGTGCTGAATTCAAATATGACAATTAAAACAACTGATTGGCTACTGTTTCTAAGATATTTAAGGTTTTACATGTTATGTCTATGTATATTGTGTAGATAGTAGAGTTTTAATCATAAATTGTAAACCTAGGTCTTTTCATGTGTTTATGGTTGCTTTACATGATAATATTTCACCTGTCCTGTTTATGTAACACTTTAAAAATCAGCAAAAGGGTTATATAAATAAAATTTATTATGAAACAAAAGGCAAAAAACTATTATGTATGTAACCCTTCTGCCCATCTAAGTTGGCAGCAACAAGGGCCGGGTTCTGTATCTAGGGGTTCCGTTTCAATAACGCAATGCAAAACCGGCTCGAGCCCCCACCCAGTGACCTGGGACAATTACATACCACCCCCCTGGGTGCCTCTAAGAGGCAATACTTCCCCTCTCGCAAGCACGGAGTCTGAGTGTAGCAGAAAATGTTTAATAACATGAGGTAAACGACATCAGCATTAAATTGGAAAAACACCACAAACAGGATTCATAACACGAACCATGAGCAAAACCCACCCCAGCAAATTGGGCTGTGTCCTTTCCCTTTGGTTCTTGAATCCAGCAACCCAAAAATCACCCAGAGTCCCCAAAGTCCAACAACCCCCAAAGTCTCTGTCCCTGGTCAGTGCAGCCCCAGAGTAAAAGGGGGCACACAGGGTGTTAAGGGGCACCTTACGTGATCCGAAGCCAACCTGCGGTCTCTCCGTGGGGTTCCGCCGCAGCCTTTACCACGAGCCTCCTATCTGTGCAGGAGTTTCTCCCTGAGCTTTTCCAATCAACTCTCCTGGTCTCTGCCCTAGAACTCTTAGTCACATAACTAGCCTCAGTGCCAGCACCGGACACATTCAGAGGTGGAAGGGCTGCGGGTGGGTTATTTGTCCTTGTGAAAATAATTTTGCATTGTGGATATAGGTTGTGGGCCACATACTAAGCTCCCCCCATTCACACTAGCTGAGGGGCTGGGCTTGGATTTCCAAATGGACGGGGGACGCCTTAACTCATGGGTATGCTTGGAAAATCCCAGCTCTGACCCATATCTCCTTCTGTAGCTGATTGTGGTTCGCTCAGGCATTGAGCCGTCTCTGTGCGGAGCAGGTTGTGAAGCCAGCGATGACGTTGCGAGGGGATTATAGGGTTAAAAGCCCATGGCAGATTTTTGATTCACCCTGATGCTTTTTCTCATGCCAGTGGCCAGAGCTGCATGATCACTGCTGCCCCCAGGCGGCTCACTGGAGATGGCGCAGTCTGGGTTTTTGCATCAGCACGGCTAGGTTTTATTTCACTGTGTCTCTAGTACAGTAATAGCGGGCGGTGTCTTCGGGTTTCAGGCCGGTCATTTGCAGATAAGCTGAGCTGACGGAATTGTCTCTGGAGATGGTGAATCGGCCTTGGACAGCCGGGGAATACCATTGTTTGGAGCCACTTGGCTGACTGACCGTAGCGACCCACTCCAGTCCCTGCCCGGGAGCCTGTCGGACCCAGTCCATACTGTGGTTGCTGAAGGTGAACCCGGAGGCTTTGCAGGAGAGGCGGAGAGAGTCTCCGGGCTTTTTCACATCCCCTCCGGACTCCACCAGCTGCACCTGAGACCGGACACCTGTGAATAAACACAGATTACAAATCACTCTAATAGCAGCTGCAGCCGTGTAATGTCCCCCTGTTTCTCCAGTGCTGTAACAGGGAGAAAATACCTTCTAAAGCCGCTACACTGAAAAGGAAATGGAGCCAAAGCCTCATTTTCCCTGTTGCTGGAGGGGAAAGCTCTCAGGGGACTGGCTGGTCACTGCACAGACCCAGGGGGCTGAGAGTCTCAGGGTGCAGCCTGGGCAGAGAGAAGGACAGATTTAAACAGGAAACTCTCACTCTTATTTGCATATCCCGCTCCTTATAAGAGACACAAACTCTGATTTGATTTATTAGTTTCAGAAGGATGCAGGGGCAGGGCCGGCGCAACCCATTAGGTGACCTAGGCGGTCGCCTAGGGTGCTAACATTTGGGGGGCGGCAACCGCGGCAGCCGGATCTTTGGCCACCCGGTTGTCGGCGGTATTTCGGGGGCGGAACCTTCCGCCGCCTAGGGCGGCAAAAAAGCTGGCGGCGCTCCTGCTCAGGTAGAGGGATGGAGATTGTCCCAGACTCTGCGTTTGTGCAGCGACAGGCACAGCAGCCACCCCAACCCCCTTCCCGGTTTCCTGTGGGACCCACCAGTCCTTGGGGTGTGACATTATTGACATGAACTGTGACCATATACATCATTGCTGCAACCAAGGTCCTAGAGTTTCACCAAACCTTTACAAAGGAGATCAAATAAGGTGTCTTTGGAAAGGTTGTAATTTGCTGGTTATGATTGTGCTGTCTGTATGTGTGTATAATTTTTGCATTTGAAGTGATGAATATTGGCTCTGTACTTGTTTCTCAATGTATTTGATTCTAAGTAGCATCAGTCAAACATTTTGAGAAAGGACTATTCTGGGTAAGTGCCCAATCAAGAAACACCTAACTGACAATGGACCTTGGGAAACTCCAATCCACATCCGAGGAGCCTTCCTGGGAACGTTCAAGGTAGCATGTGAGCAATGGCTGCCACCCGCAAACTGAGTCATGCATGGACATGTGACTTACTCATGTGACTCCAAAATCCATCTTGCTGCTGTGATTTTCCACAGTATGAAAAAGGGGTCCTTCCACATGACAGAGGATATAAAAGGTCCTAGAAACCCCTCCATTTTGTTTTCAATCCTGCTTCTGACCTCTGGAGGATCTATGCTTGAAACTGACGCTCTGAACAAAGGACTGAATGACCTATCCAAGCTGGGATGTTTGTACTCCAGAGATTTGATTGGTTTAAATCATCAGTAATCCCATCAAGGCTGAAATAAGAACTTTGCAGTTGTTGTATGTATTTGATTCCATTTAACCAATTTTAATGCTCATCTATATTTCTTTCTTTTTATGACTAAACCTTTAGATTTTAGATTCTAAAGGATTGGCAACAGCGTGATTTGTGAGTAAGATCTGACTTGTATATTGACCTGAGTCTAGGGCTTGGTGCTTTGGGATCGGGAAAACACTTTTTCTTTTACTGGGGTATTGGTTTTCATAACCATTCATCCCCATAAGGAGTGTCACTGGTGGTGATACTGGAAAACTGGAGTGTCTAAGGAAATTGCTTGTAGGACTCCTGGTTAGCCAGTGGGGTAAAACCGAAATCCTCTCTGTTTGGCTGGTTTGGTGTGCCTTAGTAGTGAGGGACCCACAGCCTTGGGATGTGACTGCCCTGCTCTAAGCAATTTGTCCTGAATTGATAATCTCAGCAGTGTCCCACCAAAGGCCACTTTGTTACAGGGGTTAAACCCAGTCCCGGGGCACTTCAGCAAGGTGGATTCTCCGGCCTGCTTCACTTCGGGACCCCCCTAGGTCAGAACAACCTGCGACTGGGCTCCTGTGGGAGGGGTAAGAAGAGGGAACAGTGAGGGAACCGGTCACAACAAACACATCCCCCATCAAATAACGGGAGATGAAACACACACCACATGCAGAAGAGAATCTGTGCTACAATGAGACCCTATAGCAGTGGGGTGAGGGGAGGAGCTGTTTGGGGGAACTCAGCCAGATCTGGAGTTGGGTCCCTGCAGCCCCTTGTTCTAAGCCAGGGAACTGCTCAGAAAGTGACCTTGACATTCTATGCACTGAGGCTTGGTGGAGATGAATAAAGTTCAGCCTGTCAAATCTTTGTGACCTTTTCTTGTGGAGTCTTCATCAACAGTTTATTTATGTTGTGACACTGGTCACCTGACAAATTGGGCTTCTGCCCCTATTTTATATATCATCTAAAGTTGTCTCTAGAAATGGGAGGTGAAACTGCCCCTGTTCCTAAAGCATAGGAGGTGCTGTACATCGGAACAGGCCCACTTCCCATCCACTTTGCAGAGGTGAAAAATGGAACACAAGGTGCAGAGCAGGGGAGAATCCGGATTATTCATCTCTAAGCATCTTAATGGGATTGAGAAATTCCTTTGGGTGAACTCTGCCTTGTGCTTGGAGGTGATGGTGTAACTGAGGCAGCCGGGTGCACTTGTAAAAGTGGATCTCTGTAAACATTTATGTTGTTATGAAATGGTTCTATGAGGCTGAATCTGGGGCACAGAGGCAGAGAAGGCAGCACGTTAGGGGAAATGAGGTAAAAACAGAGAAGCTGGGTCCTGCAAAGATGACAGGACCGGGCCTGTGAAATATTAAAAGGACACATCATGCTTAGGTGGGGCTCACTAGGGGCTCAGGCCTTTGTGCTGGGCTCTCAGCACAGGGATGAATTTCACCCACAGAGATTTAGCAGTGGGCTAAGGGGGAAGAGATTTAGCCGGCTCAGCATGGTGCAGGCACAGAGCCAGAGTGAGGTGTTGGCTGTTTGCTCTCAGTCAATGTGCCCTTGAGCCAGTGACTCAGCCTTTGTCCTCCCCGAAACAGAAGGCCTGGGCTCTGTTCCTGGCTCTCATGTGATAGTCGGGCTCTAGGATTTACAGCAGGGCCGGCTCTGGCTTTTTTGCCACCCAAGGCAAAAAAGCCTCCCGCCGCCGCCCCCCCCCCCCAGCGCAGCGGGGAGGGCGCCGAGCTCGGCCGGGGGCCGCTCTCCCCGACCGGCCGGAGCGCCGGGGGGAGGGCGGAGAGCCCGCCGCGGCTCCGCTCTCCCTGGTGGCCAGAGTGCCGGGGGGAGGGTGGAGAGCTCGGCCGGGGCTCCGTTCTCCCCGGCGGCTGGAGCCGGAGCACCGCGGCGCCCCCCTCCAGGTGCCGCCCCAAGCACAAGCTTGGTGGGCTGGTGCCTGGAGCCGGCCCTGGGTGTAAAGACTCCGTGTTTATTTCCCCAGCCATGGGAGGCAGGGCCGGCTTTAGGCCAATTTGCCTGATTCCCAGGAATCGGGCCCTGCGCTTAAGAGGGCCCCGCGCCTTAGGTGCCTTTTAAATTTTTTTTATTTACCCTGGCGGAGGTCCGCTCCCCTGGCCAGAGCGCCGGTTGGAGCGCGGCAGCCCCACGGCCCCACGACCTCGGCCGGAGCGTGGCATCCCCGCGGCCCTGTGGCCCAGCTCTCCCGGCTGGAGCTCCGGCTGGAGCGCGGCAAGCCCCACAACCCCAGCTGGAGCTCCAGGTCCTTCAAATAGCCCCCAGAGCCCTGGGATAGCAGGGGGCTCCGGGGGCTATTTAAAGGGCCAGGGCTCCAGCTGCCTCTGATGCACCCCCTGCCCGCAGCCACCCCCTGCCTGCAGCCAGCCTCTGCTGCACCCCCTGCCCGCACCAGTTATGCACCCCCTGTCCTGCCCGCAGCAGCCCACCCCCCCCCCGCCCTGCCCACAGCCAGCCCCTGCTGCACCCCCTGCCCGCAGCCAGCCCCTGCCCTGCACCCCCTGCCCTGCCCGCTGCCCACACCAGCCCCGCCCCCCGCCCTGCCTGCAGCCAGCCCTGAACCCCCTGCCCACAGCCAGCCCCTGCCGCACCCCCTGCCCTGTCTCCAGCCAACCCCTGCCTCACCCCCCTGCGGCCCTGCCCAAAGACAGCCAGCCCCCCACACACCCCTGCCCGCACCAGCCCTGCACCCCCTGCCCTGCCCGCACCAGCCCCGCACCCCCTGCCCTGTCTCCAGCCAACCCCTGCTGCACCCCCCTGCCTGAAGCCAGCCAGTCCCGCACTCCTCTGTCTCCAGCCCTGCCGCACCCCCCTGCAGCCCTGCCTGAAGCCAGCCTGTCCCACACCCCCCTGTCTCCAGCCAGCCCCGCACCCCCTGCCCTGTCTCCAGCCAACCCCTGCTGCACCCCCCTGCCTGAAGCCAGCCATTCCCGCATTCCTCTGTCTCCAGCCCTGCTAACACCTGCCGCACCCCCCTGCTGCCCTGCCTGAAGCCAGCCCGTCCCACACACCCCTGTCTCCAGCCAGCCCCGCACCCCTTGCCCTGCCTGCAGCCAGACCCTACCTCCAGTCAGCCCCTGCCCTGCCTCCAGCCAGCCCCATGTCCAGTGGTGCCCTGCAGTTCCCAGGGCAGTAACCCTGCACACCTGCTTCAATGAGGGGGGCAGGGAGCAGCTGGGACCCACACATGTGCAAATATGTGAAATGGCAGTCATTAATAACCGATCAACAGCATATATGATGCAATGTACATAATAGATAATTTTATTATTTATATAGTTATGGAAAGTAAATAATATATGGAAGAAATGAAAGGCTTTTTTTTTTTAACATGGGTTTTTTTTTTTTAGTCATCCCTGCTGGGGCCCTGCCGAAAATGTTCGAATTGGGCCCCGCACTTCCTAAAGCCAGCCCTGATGGGAGAGAAGAATAATTTAGTTACTATAGTGTGAGTCTAGGTATGAATATTCCCGGGGTCTTTCCTTTCAACTCTGAGCAGAATGATAGACAAATCGGTGCAGGGCCCTGGGAGTCAGGACTCCTGGGTTCCATTCTCAATCTTGGTGTTTCTGATTCACTGCGTGACTTTGGGTGAAACAGGGTTTAACTCACAAGGACTTGTAACTTGCTGAGGAATCCGCAACAAGCAAAAACACTAACCAAACAGAGAGAACGCGGTGCCGGCAGCTGCTGCTCCTGGCGGCTCACAGAGGAAGGCTGGTTCTCTGAAAGGTTAGCTTTAGTGTGGGCTCTGATAGGTTTTCTCTCATTGTGTGTCTCCGGCACAGTAATACACCGAGGTGTCTCCGGGTTGCAGGCCGCAAAGTACCTCCCCTTATGGACACCACACAGAGCTGTACGAGGAGACAGAGGCTCTGCTGATCCCATCCCCTCTGGGGAGCGCAGGGAGCGGATGCCCAGGGTGTATTTCACAGAGCAGGAGGAAAGAACAGGTGCATCCACCCTCGCGCTGTGGATGCCCCCAGTGACCCACCAGATCCAACACTCCCACTCCGCATCCCGCCTTCGCCCACTGAAGTCAATGGAGAAGCTGAGGCCTGAGAGAGGATCATTGACTGGAAGGGAGGGGTCAGTGATCTCTGAGTGACCTTCCCCATCAGTCCATTGATAAAGGCCTTTCTTTGTAAAGGGGCCAGCACAAAGGCTTTCCCACCTACTGAGCGCCTCCTAGACCTTCCGTGACTAGGTCTTCCACTGCCTTTTGGCACAGGAGTGACTTTTATCCTCTTGTCTGTGGCACTAAGCAATTGGACTCCAATATCCGTTCAATCGTTATAACCTAAAGCATAAATTTTATGAAGCAGCTTTGTAAACTCTGTTTCCATACTCATTCTTCAAGTCAGCCTGTAAAGGAATGGATCAGTAATAGAACTAATTGCTAGTATATAACATTGGCAACAACAATGGTGGGGGGGGGGAGAGAGAGAGAGAGAACACAACCGCTTTCATTCACTGATTTTGAATTGTCCAGATTATGGAGGGGCAAAATAAACATCATCAGGGTAGCTGCCCTGTTGAGGTTGGACTCTCTAACCCACCTGCCATTATGTATCACAACGCAATACACTGTCATACACCACCTGGGTCCCCTGTTATATTGTCCCCACTCCCTGGCCCCAGGGCTGCCCAGAGGATTCAGGGGGCCTGGAGCAAAGCAATTTTGGGGGCCCCTTCGATAAAAAAAAGTTGCAATACTATAGAATACTCATGGGGGCCTCTGCAGGGCCCTGGGCCTGGGGCAAATTGCCCCATTTGCCCCCCCCCAGGCGGCCCTGGATGGAGGCGCAAGAAACAGCTGCTGCTGAGTTTAGTTCCTTAAATCTAGATTATACAGGACTGTGGACCCAGACTTGAGTAGTAGCCTGAGGGATTTCCTTGTACTGCATGGGCCACAGCAAGATAAAAACGTCATGTTCCCCAAAGACAATGAAATAGAAGTTTCCATCCAACACATTACTGGCGTGAAATCCCCAATTGTGACAAAGTGGAGAGGCCATGGTTTATGTACTCAAAAACCCAGAATGCTGCACACTGTTTTTGTTGCAAACTCTTCCAGTCTAATGTTCCAGCCACATTGGGTTCTACAGGAACAAAGGACTGGGAAAATCTGGCTAGAAATCTGGCATGCCATGAGAAGGCAGCAAATCACTAGAGAGCATTCCACAGGTGGAAAGAGCTTGAGATGAGACTAAGGTTAAAGGCCACCATAGATGATCAGCATCAAGGGAAGATTTCATCAGAGTCTCTTTACTTGCAAAATGTTCTGAAAAGGTTCATTGCCATTGCGAGAATGCTTGCTACCCCAAACCTAGCACAGCGTGGCACTTCAGATCAGCTGTATGTGCCAAAACAATGGAAACATCCTTAAAATTGTGGCACTGATGGCTGAGTTTGATGCTGTACTCCAGGAACATCTAAGAAGAGTCACCATCCAAGAAATGTCCACACACCACTACCTTGGAAAAACAATTCAAAATGAGATCATACAGTTACTGACAACAAAAGTCAAACAGAAGATTGTGGCAGATCTGAAGTCAGCAAGATATTACTCTGTTATTGTGGACTGCACACCTGACATCAGCCATATGGAACAAATGGCTTTAATGGTGTGTTTTGTAACAACAACAGAACCTAGTGAAAATGTCCCTGCAATGGTGACTGTCAGAGAGCATTTTCTAGAATTTATTGACATTGATGATTTTACAGGAGCTGGTATGACAAATGTGTTTCTTAAAAAGCTGGAAGATACGGGAATTGCGATAGCTGACATGAGAGGTCAGGGCTACGATAATGGTGCCAACATGAGAGGAAAGAACAGAAGAGTGCAGCCACGGATCTGAGAGTTAAACCTTCGAGCTTTTTTTGTCCCATGCAGTTCTCATTCATTGAACTTGGTGGTCAGTGATGCAGAGGGGGGTGGGCAAGTGGGGCAATTTGCCCCAGGCCCCAGGCCCCGCAGGGGCCCCCACGAGAGTTTTTCGGGGCCCCTGGAGCGGGGTCCTTCACTCGCTGCGGGGGCCCCGAAAGACTCTCATGGGGCCCGAGCCCCCAGAGCTTCCTCCGCTCCAGGTCTTCTGTGGCAATTCGGCTGCGGGGGGTCCTTCCGCTCCGGGACCGCCGCCAAAGTGCCCCAAAGACCCGCGGCGGGGGGTCCTTTTGCTGCCCTGGGCTCCTCATTCTACCCCCCCCGCCGCCGAAGACCCCAGGCCCCCTGAATCCGCTGGGCGGCCCTGGACAGGACACTGGGCTGGATGGACCTTTGGTCTGACCCAGTCTGGCCGTTCAAATGCTCTTATGTAATAGTGAGTGGGGTGGGTGTGCTGCTCCTGGCAGGGTGGGGTGACACCCCAGTGATGTGTGGGGCTCCAGGGGAAGGAACAGCCACAGAGAGTTCCTGGTGGGGGTTGGAGGCCGGCAGGGAAACGTCCAGCCAAGAACGAGCAGTTCGGGTTCTGGGGAGAGACTGAGGCAGCAGAATCTGGGGATTTCCCCTGGGCTTCCCTGCCCGGCGCTGAGTGGGAGGGGCCTGGGCAGGGAGCGACGCTGCAGGGTCTGGGCTTTGTCAGAGCAGGGGCTGCGATGCCTGGGACACGGGGGAGAGTCTGGACCAAGCCCTGGAGAGAAATGCAGCAGCTGATGGTCAGGTGCTTTCCATATAGAAAAGCCGGAGTGTGTGTCAGAGAGAGGCAGATTGCTGCCCCCTACTAAAGGAAAGGAGGCGTGGTGTGTGTGTGTGTGGGTGTGTGTGCTGGAAAAAGTCCTTCTTGGTGCACATAAACATGCAGAGACACTCACAGCAAACATATTGAAACCTCCCCCGGTCCCTGTCGCACCTAATTCTGTACATCCGTGAATGTTCCTAGAGCCACTGAAATACAAACAACTCATTGTATTTTGGCAGTAGCGGGACACGATTCCTGGGGCAGCTACAGGTCAATCGGGTGAGAGAAACTGGGTAGCTCTGGGGGCAGTTTGGATAATATCTCTGGGGATGTTTGTCCTGTTCTAGCCACTGTGTGTTTCTGGGCAGTGTGGGGGGTGGGGGCTCAAAGTACCCTTGTCACTCTGGGCTCACTTTGCTCTTTATCAGCCGCTTCCCCTTTTTGTACCAGTCCCGCTCTGCTCCGTGTCACTGTGTGTCTGGTGCAGTAATAGGTGGCGGTGTCCGCAGCTGCCAGCGAGCGCAGCTGCAGGGAAAGTGAATTTTTAGCTGTGTCTCTGGAGAAGCTCAGGCGGCTCTGGAGAGACGGGGTGTAGCCTGTGCTCCCAGCATAGTTTATATACCCGAGCCACTGCAGGCCTTCACCGGGGGGCTGTCGGACCCAGTGCCAAGCATAGCTGCTGTCAGTGATGGAAACACCGGAGACAGCGCAGGTCAGGGTGAGGGTCTCTCCGGGCTTCACCGCTCCCGGGCCGGACTGGACCAGCTGCACCTGGCAGAGGACACCTGGGGAAAGGAAAACAGAGCGTTAAGGCCCCGATTCTGCTTCAAGGCATCGATCCAGTCTCCCAAATCTCCCCTGGACACTCACAAGGGGCAGTGGCCAGTGACAGCACGAGGACGAGTAAAGATTTCATGTTAATTTTCAAGTGCAACGCAAACTAATGAAGATGCGGGTCAGGCCCTGAGCAGGCGGGTCCTGGTGAGAACCCAGGAGCTGCTCTTTAAATGGTGAACGGGGGCCTGAGATTTGCATAAAACACTGCAACCTCCCCCCCCCTCTTGAAAAGGAGCTGGAACAAGGAGCGATCTCCAGCGCCCATTGGCCAGTCTCCCCTCATTAGCTGTGCAACAGGCCGGGGGATGAGCAGAGCATTAGCGAACGCCTCATAATCACTGCCCGGGTTCCCGCTGTCCGGGTTCTTGGACTGGCGCCCATCCCCGTGGGATCTTGGCACGGTGCGTTCACGAGTATAAGTGGGGGTTCGTTTGAGCTCGAGTCAAGGCGATGGCAGAGGGTTTGTTTGGGCAAGGACGACTCAGACTCTTTGCCTCCTCTGCTCACAGTTAAATGTCCCCTTAAATCCCCAGGAAACCTGGAAAAGACCGGACAGGACACAAGGGAATTATGAGCATTTCCCCCACACAGGGATTGGCATGTGGGTATTTCCGAGTGGGGATAAACTTCCCGGGAGGCTGGAGTGCGACGTGGGGGACAGGAGAGTCAGACCCCCCCCCCTTCCTGCCTGGGATTGTAAAATAAACATCCCAGTAGTGGATACTGCAAACTGGGATGTGTGACAGGGTTGGTCATGGAGGCCCCCTTGGGACTGTCACCTGATGTGCTGAAATTATCTCTGAGCCCATTTTCCCTGCCAGCTTGGGACTCCGGAGCCCCGTCTTGTTGAGCCAGACACACTAGCCTGCTGCAACACAGGCCCAGGGTCTTGACCATGCCCCCAAAGCTGCAGACTAAACTGAAAACAGCTCAGCCAGTGCTCCTGTCTCCAGCACCCAGACACCCAGCTCCCAGTGGGATCCAAACCCATGGTACAGAGGCACGTGTCTCTCTCTTGGGGGAGGGCTGAACTGTGCCTGTAAATCTGGCAGGGCTTGGACTCAGGAGAACCCCCTAGGCCAGGCATTTCCATGCAGATTTCATCCATTGAGTATAAACTACGGGGAGACCTCTAGCTAGGCCGGGCTGTCTGCTGGGTAGGAGATTCACAGCCCCCTTCATCTCTTAGGGTGTGACCCAGAGGCCAGGGAAGTCAATGCTCTTCTCTCCATTCAAGCCATGGCTACTGCAGAATGGGCTGGGTACATGGAATAAATATAAGGCACATACAGCCTCTGCCAATAAGAACAAAGCTCCTGGGAACATCTGAGGGGGAAGGAGTCGCAGCTGCAGGGGGAGAGAAAGGCTGGTCTCAGGCAGCACCAGAGACTGAGAAACAGCTATAGGTAAAAGGGAGGAACTGGGCATGGAGAGAAGATGCTGTGACGTTGCACCCCATAATGCTTTATGGAAATATGCTTATGAAAGTAAATATGACATAACTGGAATATGTTTTATGCTACATATGCCATGTAACATATCTCTGCAAAGGTTACGATCTACTGGATATATTCATCTTAATTCTATGCATGTATCATTTTTGTATTCGAAGTTATGAATATTGGCTGCATACTGTAGTGAAGCAGTTGGTCAGATTCCTGAGAAAAGACTATTCTCAGTAAGTGCCCAATCAAGAAAAACTTAAGCTAATAATGAACTTGGAGATGCCAATCCACATCTGAGCTTTCCTGGGAATGTGGCCTAGCTGGTAAGGAACTCAGTCATACATGGACATGTGACTCGCCCATGTGACTCCAAAACTCCATCTTGGAGCTGAATTGTGGATAGGAGAGAGGAGGGGGTCTCCACCCACAAGGGAAAGTCTATTTATGCCCCTGGGAGACCCCTCCATTTTAGACTCCTAGACTTTAAGGTCAGAAGGGACCATTATGATCGTCTGGTCTGACCTCCTGCACAACTCAGGCCACAGAATCTCTCCCACCCACTCTTGTAACAAACCCCTAACCTATGTCTGAGCTATTGAAGTCGTCAAATCATGGTTTAAAGACTTCAAGGTGCAGAGAATCCTCCAGCAAGTGACCCATGCCCCACACTGCAGAGGAAGGCGAACAACCCCCCTTCCCCCCAGGACCTGTACCAATCTGCCGCCGAAGCCGCGGGACAGGCAGACCTCCCACAGGCATGCCGCCGAAGGCTGCCTGACTGCCGCCCTTGCAGGGACCGGCAGGCCACCCCCCGCGGCTTGCCGCCCCAGGCACGCACTTGGTGCTCTGGTGCCTGGAGCCGCCCCTGCCTACAACAACCCCAGGTCAATCCTCCCCACTCCCTGCGGCGTCACAGGCACCCACCCAGTATTCAAAGAAAACATTAGGAACATTCCCACTTTGTCACAGGGGGTTTCTGTGATCCAACCTGTCACAGATGCATCTTCTGGGGCATCTCAACCTGAGAGCTGCAGCAGCCCTGAAGGGAGACACACAATAGAGGGGATGGAACGGTTTTGTTTGTAGGCGCCACCATCTTGAGTGAGACATGGCGAGTGTCTTGTTCCCTGCAGGCTACAATGGAAATGGTAAATTACAGCACTAGAGAGGCCCAAACCTCCCTGTTGAATCTGCTTTCCCTAAGGCTGCGTCTACACTACAGAGTTAAGTTGAAGCAAGTTACAGCTGATGATTATAAACTGCTATAATTGCATCGCTTGTGTACGTTCACACGCCGCTCCCTGTGTCGGCAGAGCAGGTCCACAGCTGGTTCTCTAGCATTGACAGAGAGAGCAGTGCACCATGGGTAGCTATCCCACTGTGCAACTCGCCACCTGCTGCTGCTAGGAACTGTGGGAATAGGGAATGGATCGCAGTGCATCATGAGTGCAGGCTCACAGTTTTTTCTGAAAACTCAGAAAACCTGGGGGAGGTCCCGGATGACTGGAAAAAGGCTAATGTAGTGCCCATCTTTAAAAAAGGGAAGAAGGAGGATCCGGGGAACTACAGGCCAGTCAGCCTCACCTCAGTCCCTGGAAAAATCATGGAACAGGTCCTCAAGGAATCAATTATGAAACACTTAGAGGAGAGGAAAGTGATCAGGAACAGTCAGCATGGATTCACCAAGGGGAAGTCGTGCCTGACTAACCTAATTGCCTTCTATGATGAGATAACTGGCTCTGTGGATGAGGGGAAAGCAGTGGATGTGTCATTCCTTGACTTTAGCAAAGCTTTTGATACGGTCTCCCACAGTATACTTGCTGCCAAGTTAAAGAAGTATGGGCTGGATGAATGGACTGTAAGGTGGATAGAAAGCTGGCTAGATCGTCGGGCTCAACGGGTAGTGATCAATGGCTCCATGTCTAGTTGGCAGCCAGTTTCAAGCGGAGTGCCCCAAGGGTCGTTCCTGGGGCCGGTTTTGTTTAATATCTTTATTAATGATCTGGAGGATGGTGTGGACTGCACTCTCAGCAAGTTTGCAGATGACACTAAACTAGGAGGCGTGGTAGATACACTAGAGGGTAGGGATTGGATACAGAGGGACCTAGACAAATTAGAGGATTGGGCCAAAAAAAACCTGATGAGGTTCAACAAGGACAAGTGCAGAGTCCTGCACTTAGAACGGAAGAATCCCATGCACTGCTACAGACTAGGGACCGAATGGCTAGGTAGCAGTTCTGCAGAAAAGGACCTAGGGGTCACAGTGGACGAGAAGCTGGATATGAGTCAACAGTGTGCTCTTGTTGCCAAGAAGGCTAACGGCATTTTGGGCTGTATAAGTAGGGGCATTGCCAGCAGATCGAGGAATGTGATCGTTCCCCTTTATTCGACATTGGTGAGGCCTCATCTGGAATACTGTGTCCAATTTTGGGCCCCACACTACAAGAAGGATGTGGAAAAATTGGAAAGAGTCCAGCGGAGGGCAACAAAAATGATTAGGGGTCTGGAGCACATGACTTATGAAGAGAGGCTGAGGGAACTGGTATTGTTTAGTCTGCAGAAGAGAAGAATGAGGGGGGATTTGATAGCAGCCTTCAACTACCTGAAGGGAGGTTCCAAAGAGGATGGAGCTCGGCTGTTCTCAGTGGTGGCAGATGACAGAACAAGGAGCAATGGTCTCAAGTTGCAGTGGGGGGGGTCCAGGTTGGATATTAGGAAACACTATTTCACTAGGAGGGTGGTGAAGCACTGGAATGCGTTACCTAGGGAGGTGGTGGAGTCTCCTTCCTTGGAGGTTTTTAAGGCCCGGCTTGACAAAGCCCTGGCTGGGATGATTTAGTTGGGAATTGGTCCTGCTTTGAGCAGGGGGTTGGACTAGATGACCTCTTGAGGTCCCTTCCAACCCTGATATTCTATGATTCTATGATTCTCTCCCATCATTCCATGGGCTTCGGACTATGTTTTCTGCCGTTTTCCAACAGCCCCTGTAAACTGGGCACCTGCCAGCTCTGCGTGAAATCATGGATCCAGCCCCGCTCTCCAGCCTGGGGATAAGTGTTAGGAACACAGGGGGGCTGATCACGCAGTATTTAATGAGCTGCGAATCTGAACAGGAATTATTGTATTAACCTCCCCCCGCTCAGCTTTACTCTCTGTCACTAGCACAGCAATACGTGGGAGCAGAACTGCGGGGAGAACTGGTTTGTGACCACACACGGGGGAAATGCAGCATCTAAGTTTAGGTGCTTGCCTATAGAAGAACCGCTTTGCGGGTGGAGGGTGTGACAGGGAAACTGCTGCCCCCTACTGGACAGAATGAGACTCACATACAGGCAAACAGACACAGAAATCCTGAGTGATTTTTGTGTAACTGTTTTGCCATGAATCTGTCTCTGCCTGTTACTATAATAAACGTAATGTAACAAATGACACATTTCTCAGTAAGTTTGCAAAGCTTCCTGTGGCAGCGGAAAGGTAAATGGTGTCCAGAGAAACTGGGTGGCAGCTGGAGGCATTTTTAACCGATATCTATTAGTGTGCAGGTTGTTCATAGTCAATCTACTGTGTGTGTGTCTTTATCTCTGAGGGCTCAGCTATCCCTGCTTCTCTGGCCTGACTCGGCTGCTTAGAACCAGCTTCCCCTTTTTGTGCCAGTCCCACTTTGCTCTGTGTCGCTGTGTGTCTGGCACAGTAATAGGCAGCGGTGTCTGCAGCTGTCAGCGAGCGGAGCTGCAGGGAGAACTGGCTCTTGGCGGTGTCTGCAGAGATGGTGATTCGGCCTTGGAGAGACGGGGCGTAGCCTGTCTCCCCGCTGTTATACGGGTACACATACCCCATCCACTCCAGCCCTTTCCTGGGGGGCTGCCGGATCCAGTTCCAAGCATAGCTGCCGTCAGTGATGGATACACCCGAGACAGCGCAGGTCAGGGTGAGGGTCTCTCCGGGCTTCACCGTTCCCGGGCCCGACTGGACCAGCTGCACCTGAGAGAGGACACCTGGGAAAAGGAAACAAAGTGAGGACAGTATTACCACCGAACAAATCTATGGTTCAGTCCCTGATTCCCCCACTGCCCCAGAGACACTTACAGGTGGGGACGGAGAGCAGGGAAAGGAAAAGCAACAGAGATTTCATTCTTGTTTTCATGCAATGAGGGAAACTCCCCAGCGGGCAGGACCAGGCAGTTCTGTGTCTGGGGAGAGACTGAGGCGCCTAGAACCAGGGGTTTGTATTTAAACAGCAACCCCCTGGGGAGGGATTTGCATGCGGGTTACACCCAGAGGATATAAGGCGACAGGGAGAAGTCTAGGTAAGGAGTATTGGCTGGTGGAGTCGACAGAAACACGTCTTCAGCACGTCTGGGCTGGGATGGAGACGTCAGTAAATTTTAATTGTTCCATGTCTGCTGTGCCGTTACATTATTTTATTTCTCTTTCACATAATTCCCGTGGCACTTCGGATCATGCCGACCCACATTTTCACTGAATTTGTGTATCACAACAGAATTTTGGGACAGTTTATTGTGGGACATTAGTCAGACGTTGCTCTGGTAGGGCATGCGGCAGAGAGAAATTACCTCAAGTTGGTTTTGTTTAATACAACATTTTATGTATTGTGTTCATATTTGATTCACTTTGGGGGAGTCTATAAGGGAGTGTGTGTGTGTGTGTGTGTGTGTGTGTGTGTGTGTGTGTGTGTGTGTGTGTGTGTGTGTGTGTGTGTGTAGGGATATCACTGTGTATGAGTTTGTGTTCATGTGAATGTGTGTGTCACAGCCAGGATCCAACACTCCATCTAAAACTGGTCTCATTACACTGCATAGAATTGTCTGCCCCCTTTTTTGGTAGTTAGAACATTAAATAACGTTAAAAATCTGGTCCTAAGGAGGAATCCGACACATCGCAGATCAGTGTGAGGTTCTTCCCATGAGAACATAAGAACAGCCACATTGGGTCAGACCAAAGGTGCATCTAGCCCAGTGTCCTGTCTGCGGACAGGGGCGAATTCCAGGTGCTTCAAAGGGAATGAACAGAGCAGGCAACCACTGAGTGATCCATCCACCCTTGTCCAGTCCCAGCTTTTGGCAGTCAGAGGTCTAAGGGCACCCAGAGCATGGGGTCACATCCCTGCCCACCTTGGCTAGTAGCCATTGATAGACCTGTCCTCCATTAACTTATCTAACTCTCTCTCTCTGTGTATGGGTGTGTCGGACTACTGCCTCCTAATGGAGAAAATCAGACTTGTTCTCCCTCCCTCCCTCCCTCTCTGTGAGTGTGCGCGCGCCCGTCACTCTCTTCTGAAGGCAAAGACCGCGACATTCCCGGTGTGCACCTGACACGCACTGTGACACAGACACACGCTGCGATTATGTTGTAGCTCTTAATTCCGGGATGCTTTCCCTGCCTGCTCCGATAGCCAGGGGAAAGGAAGGAAACACCTGAGTTTTATCTGTGAGTTTCCCATGATTTCTGTGGCAGCTCAAAGGCCAGGCGTGTCTGGAGAAACTGGCTAAATTCTGCAGAGTTAAAAAAAAATCCCAACTATTTGGATGTACGTTTTTCATAGTGAGTTCACCGTGTGTGTCTCTTTCTCTGCAGGGCTCCCCTGTCCCTGTAACTCCGGCCTCCCTGGGCTATTTAGAAACCGCTTCCCAATCCAGCCTATTGCGGGGGCAGGGCAGACAGGCAGGCGGGGAACCTGCCCTGCCCCCGGTACGTGCCGGGCCAAATCCTGCCCCCCGAACCTCTCCTGCAGCCGAACCCCCTGCCCTGAGCCCCCTGCTGCACCCTGCACCCCGACCCCCTGCCATACCCTGCACCCCTCCTGCACCCCAACCCCCTGCCTCACCCCGCACCCCTCCTGCATCCCAACCCACTGCCCTGAGCCCCCAACCCTGATATTCTATGAAACACTTCAGTTTTATCAGTGAGTTTCCCATGATTTTTGTGGCAGCTCAAAGGCGAGGCATGTCTGGAGAAACTGGGTACATTCTGCAGAGTTAAAAAAAAATCCCAACTATTTGGATGTATGTTTGTCATAGTGAGTTCACCGTGTGTGTCTCTTTCTCTGCAGCGCTCCGCTATCCCTGTAACTCCGGCCTCCCTGGGCTATTTAGAAACCGCTTCCCCTTTTCGTGCCAGTCCCTGCTCTGCTCTGGGTCACTGTGTGTCTGGCACAGTAATAGGTGGCGGTGTCTGCAGCTGTCAGCGAGCGGAGCTGCAGGGAGAACTGGCTCTTGGCGGTGTCTGCAGAGATGGTGATTCGGCCTTGGAGAGACGGGGCATAGCTTGTGCTCCCGCTACTATACGGGTACACATACCCCATCCACTCCAGCCCTTTCCCGGGGGGCTGCCAGATCCAGTGCCAATAGTAATACTGAGTAGTGACGGAGAACCCGAGACAGCGCAGGCCAGGGTGAGGGTCTCTCCGGGCTTCGCCGCCCCCAGGCCGGACTGGACCAGCTGCACCTGGGAGAGGACACCCGGGGAGAGGGAAAGAAAGCAAGAAATGCATTAGCCACAGAGAGACTCCGCAGATCTGTCACCAGTTCCCCCCACTTCCCCATAGACACTCACTGGGAAGGGGCAGAGAACAGGAAAAGGAAAAGCAACAGAGATTTCATTCTCGTTTTCATGCAATGAGGGAAACTCCCCAGCGGGCAGGACCGGGCAGTTCTGTGTCTGGGGAGAGACTGGGGCTCCTAGAACCAGGGGTTGGTATTTAACCAGCAATCCTGTGGGGATGGATTTGCATGCGAGTGCACCCAGCCGGTATAAGGCGACCATGTAGGTTGGGAGTATTGGCTGGTGGAGTGGACAGTAACACGTCTTCATCAGTTCTGAGCTGGGCTGGGGAGGTCACTGAACCTTATGACGCCCTTTCCCTTGAGTGCAATGTGTCTTAGGAAAGAGGTTAACTGGCTGTGTGAATCCCAACCTCCAACAGTGGCTACTGAGAAATGCATTGGGCATCTCTGAGAAACATAACCAGTGCACAGAAGCAGTCAATAGAAATGAGCTGTCAGGGGGGATGAGCAAAGGGAAGGTGATTCCTCTGTGTAATACTGATTAATTAATACGTGACATTGCAGATATATCCACGGGGAAAGTGGTGCAGGTGTGGAGAGATGAAGGGTTAAAATCCATGTGCAGCTTAGTAATAACTTGGTATATGAATTGTGCCAGCTCTTTTCCAGGCCCAAAGTCCAGAGTTTGGTCACGAGACCAGAGGCTTAGCGAATAGTGATTAGCTAGGAAAAAGCAGAATAACCAAAAGATAACCTTGCTTTTGCTAAGATAATCCTGGTCAGCAAAATTGCCAGATGTTGGAGCAATAACTGAATAATTGTGTCTTATTCAGAGTTGCAAATTGAACAAAGAAGCCCTGTTTCTGTTGTGTTAATTTCTTTTGTAGGGAGATGGTCTTCCCACATCTCCAATCCTGAGTTTATGAGAGGTTGGAACATGGTAGTATAAGATATGGCCTCCTCCCACCTCCCTTTCCCAGGGACCAGTGCCTGCCTTAAGACACAAAGGAGACAATCTTTATTGCCATATACTTTCACTGTTTCTTTGTTTTAACCCCTAGGAATGTATCTGTTGGACAATCAGAGGAGTTGCTTCATTCCTATGGATCCCAAATCAGAATTCAACATATATATATTTTATACTAATACATTTATCCAAGTATTAATTAAATGTTAACTTGTTAACTTGAGACCATGGGCAGAGACATTATGTAACCTGTTAACCATTGGCTACTGTGCTATCTTGTCTTGCTGCAAAACCTATCAGGGGTTGTAGAACTGCCTATCCCGTCACTTTCCCCCACCCATGGAAAATCCATATATTCCATTGTAATCAACTGATTGACAGTGTCTCTGAGCCTAATAAGCAAGGTGACACTCCGTCAGCGCTGTACATAATAAACCCCTGTGCTTGACCTCTACATGGTGTGAAATTATGTTAGTTCACTGGGCAGTCGGTAGCGGATACAGACAAACAGGGGTAGTGAGGGAGGAGGAAATGGAGACACAAAGGAATGGGGCAGGTTTGGGTTTTATGCGATGAAGAACTTTGCACTCAGGGAGTCCTAAGAGTAACCTGGAAGGGAAAGTAGCAGCTTGTAGTTAATGTCACTTTCGAGTTAATAGCTTCATATTATATTTAGCCCAGAAGGGACCATTTGAACCCGCTAATCTGACCTGCACGGCACAAGCCAGTGGATTTCCCCCAGTGATTACTGGATGCTTGGCAACGCGCCAGCAGTGCGTGTTCGCAATTAATTCCTGCCCCCTGCCAGAGGAGATGAGAATTGCTGTCTGTGCACGTAGATGGATGTGTCTGAATGCTTGTGTTTTTCACTGACGGTCCCTGCTGAAGGGGAAGAGTCCAGTTCTGTGTGTTTGTGAAACATGCTCGCTCTTTTTCACTGTGTGCCGCCCCCTAATGGAGGTAGTGACAACTTCTCACTCTGTGTCCGTTTATACCTTTGTGTACAGAGAACACACACACACACACACATAGTGTGTTGACTTTTTCTTTCTCTTTATATCCATTTCATCTTTCCATCTCTGTGCTGTTACATTATTTTATTTCTGTTTGACATAATTTCCCTGGTACATCGGATTATGCAGACCCACATTTTGACTGAATTTGTGTATCACAACAGAAATATGGGACAGTGTATTGTGGGACATTAGGCACACCTTGCTCTGGATAGGACACATGGTACAGAGAAATTACCTGAAGTATGTTTTGTTTAATACAAATTTTTATGTATTTTGTTCATATTTGATTCACTTTGAGTGCGTCTATAAGTGAGTCTGTGGACGTGTGTGGCTGTGTTTGTGTGTGAGAGAGTTTTTTTTTATTTGTGGGATATGGTGTTGATATTCGATTTACTATCAGGGGTGGGGGGATCACTGTGCAGGAGTTTGTGTTCGTGTGAATGCGAGTGTTACAGCCAGGATCCAACACACCGTCTAAAACTGGTCTCGCTGCACTGCATTGAATCCTCTGCCCCTTTTCTGGGAGTTGTGACACTATGCCCCATATTCTTCCTAGAATATTGTTCTAATATGATTATAGCATAAATATGATCTATTTTGGGCAAGATAAGGCATGTGAGGTATAATGGGAAAGGTTGTGATTTGCTGAATATGATTATCCTGTTTGTATCATTTCTGTATCTGAAGTTAGGAATATTGACTATACATCTGTACTACAAAAGTCTTTGCACCTGGGGAACACCCACCAGACAGAATGCAATCAGTCTGGCTGGCTAGCTGGGAACAAGTCAATGGACCCTTAGGGAGAACAATATGTCTTTGGAGATGCTAGTCTCCCAACTTCCTGGGATGCTACAAATGGCCTTTGACTCATGGCTTCTTTGACACTGCAGGGTCATGTAATCATGTCACCTGGTAATGGACTCCATGGTAGAATACCAGTATTTTCCACTGAGATGTGGTGGGGGGAGGAACCACCCTGGAAAACAAAGGGTTCCCACCATATGTAAACCTATTTAAGGCAGGGGAGTGACTTAATCAGTGTTCATTCTCCACTGAATCCAGGCCCAGGATGACTGCTGAAACAAGACCGGGAGGAGGGTGGTGAGGACTGAATCCAGGCTGGACAGTTTGTTGTATTTCCAATACACGCAGTGTATCGCCTTTTCCCCTGAAAAAGATCCCGTGTGCTTCTTATAAGCATAACACACAGACACTGGAATCAGCTCTGCAAGGGCAGCACTCAGCTAGGGAATTGCCCAGCATTCAAGTGCACACCCCCTCTGAAGTGTAAACCCAAAATTGTGTCATCTTGCGCTGTACAGAGAACTGCACAGTGTAAGATCATTGACATTCGCTGTAGATGGGGACTGGGCAGGGAGAGAGATGAGCTGAGTTACCCACTTTCTCTCAGGCAGTGTCTGGCAGAGACCAGAACTGAACCCGAATCTCCTTAAACCAGTCCAGTTCCTTTCCCCTAACGCTACCCTTCCTCTCATAAAGCATTGCAGCGGGAGGGCTGATTTTTGGAGGTGCTGGGCCCCGGCAGCTCTCACTGAGTTCAGGCAGAGCAGTGCCCGCTTAGCATCTCTGACATTGGCTCCCCTGGGGCAACGTTTCCTACACCGGTTCTGAGTTTGGGAGTGTGAATTGTTCGGTGCCCAACGCGAGTCACAGCGAGCCGGATTCCCAGAAGTGGATAATCGCGCACAGCGGTGACTGGGGTCACTCAGAGATGCAGGCACTGAGCATCTTTTGGAAACGAGGCCCAGAGTATCTCACCATTGATGTAACCGTCACCCCTGTCTCAGTGAGTCCCTGGGTGAACATTTCAGTGCACAGCACGAGGAAGTGGAGTGTTTAAAATCCCTTGGTGGGAGGGGTTGGGATGTAGGGGGACAGTGGTTTCCCCAGGAATTGAAATTAGGGGGGGTGTTCGAATTTACAGGGGGGGTGTCAGGGCTGATGAGATATATAAAAGAGATATGAATAAAGTAAATGTTTTTTAAGGATAATGCAAATTTAACATAAGGATAATGCAAGTTACACCAAAACACATAACAGGTCTAGATTTCTAAAAATATATAATTAAAAAAAATGTATTTAATTTAAATTGACTTTTGAAAAGTAAGCCCTCATGGGATAAGAGGGAAGTCCTCTCATGGGTCAGTAACTGGTTAAAAGATGGGAAACAAAGGGTAGGAAGAAATTATCAGTTTTCAGAATGGAGAGAGATAAATAGTGGTATCCCTGAGGGGTCGGTACTGGGACCACTACTGTTCAACATATTCATAAATGATCTGGAAAAATGGGTAAACTGTGAGGTGGCAAAATTTGCAGAAGATACAAAACTATTCAAGAGAGTTAAGTCCAAAGCAGACTGCGAAGAGTTACAAAGGGATCTCACAAAACTGGGTGACTGGGCAGCAAAATGGCAGATGAAATTCAATGTTGATAAATGCAAAGTAATGCACATTGGAAAACAATCTCAACTCTACATACAAAATGAAGGAGTCTGAATTAGCTATTAACACTCAAGAAAGAGATCTTGGAGTCATTGTGGATAGTTCTCTGAAAACATCCACTCAATGTGCCGTGGCAGTCAAAAAAGCAAGGAGAATGTTGGGAATCATTAAGAAAGGGATAGATAATAAGCCAGAAAATATCATATTGCCTCTATATAAATCCATGGTTCGTGCACACCTTGAATACTGTGTGCAGATCTGGTCACCCCATCCCCAAAAAGATATACTGGAATTGGAAAAGGTACAGAGATGGGCAACTAAAATGATTAGGGGTATGAAACAGGAGGAGAAATTAAAATGACTGGGAATTTTCAGCTTAGAAAAGAGACTACTAAGGGGGCATATGATAGAGGTCTATAAAATCTTGACTGGTGTGAAGAAAGTGAATAAGGAAATGTTATTTAATCCTTCACATAACACAAGAACTAGCAGTCATCCAATGAAATTAAAAGGCAGCGGGTTTTTAAAAAAACAAAAGGAAGTACTTCTTCACACAAAATAAAGTCAACCCCTGGAACTCTTTGCCAGGGGATGCTGTGAAGACCAAAACTACACCATAAGCACCTAAATATCGTAAAAATGTGTGGCCTTTTGTGAGCTAAACTGCTAAGGTACTTAGACATCCAGTGGGATTTTCACATCTGCAACTTTGGGTGCCCAACTTTGAAAATCTGGCCTAGAGAGACTTGTGCAAGGTGAGTCTTGTGCTTAGGGAGGCTGTGGAATCTCCATCACTGGGGATTTTTAAGAGCGGGTTAGACAAACACTGTCAGGGATGGTCCAGAACATAAAACTTAGTCCTTCCATGAGTGCTGGGAACTGGACTAATGACCTCTTGAGGTCCCTTCCAGTCCTACTATTCTATGATTCTAAGTCTTTGGTAGACCTGGGGGCGGGGCACTAATGAATGGACAGATTTTTAAAGGTATTTCAACGGGAATTATTAGGTGCCCAAATACCTTTAAAAATCTGTCTAAGTGATTTGCCTCAGGTCTTGCAGAGCAATAAACAGGGCAGATGCACCTCTGGCCAGCTCCTCATCCCCGAATCACTCTTCCTCCCGGCCAATGAAGATTCGAGCTCATTAGGGAAAACGCACTGGAAACATTTCAGGGTTGGAAACGAGCTATCAGCGCAAAGGGGGAAGATCTCAGGCGCCTTAGGAGAGGCAGGAAGATTGTAACAGGGAAGAGATGTAGCCGCCTCATTCAGGGGGATTCTCCCTTGTCACGGCGCGTATCACTGTGGGTCCCACCTGGTGCAGTAATAGGTGGCGGTGTCCGCAGCGGTCAGGGAGCGGAGCTGCAGGTAATAATCCTTCTTGGCCTCATCTTTGGCGATGTTCGCTCGGGTTTGCAGGTTGGGGGCATAGTTCGTGCTCCCGGAGAAATGGATGCCCCTACCTATTGCAGCCCTCGGCCAGGGAGTTCGCGCACCCAGTTCCACCAGGCGCCGGTAGCGATGGAGCCCCCAACATGGTACAAGTCACTGTGAGGGACTCTCCGGGCGTCACCACTCCCAGGGCGGATGGGACCAGCTGGATCTGTGAGCGGACACCTTGGTGAAGGGAGAGAAAAGGAGAAGTGATGCTCCACGCTGCACTGCGGGCAGGGAGGAGAGCGGGGGGGCTGCATGTCCCCGAGATACTCACAGAAGGGAGCCACCAAGAGGCAGAAAAGAAACCCCAGCAGCAGCACCGCCATTTCTCCGAGGTGTAGCAGGAAGGGGATACCCCGCAGCAGGAAGAAACCGACCAGCGCGGCGCGGTGTCTGAGGCTCGCAGGATCCGGGGTTGGTGTTTAGCAGGGCAGGGATTTGCATGTGGGTTTCGCCCAGCGGGGATGGGAGGTGAACGGGCAGGGCAGGGTGGGCTGTGACTTGACCGGAATCTCCTCGTTGCACAGGCCTGCATCTTACACGGGGTGAGAGACAGAATTCCTGTATTTGTGGGGCACGGGGCCATCTTGCTAAGTGACGCCGAACACTTTTACATATAGTCAATACACTGCCGTGGAGCTTAAAACCCATTAGCTCTCCCTCCTACTCAGCTGACCCCTCAGTCTGAGGGCCGAGACCTGCGCTAAACCCTGCTGGGATCCATGGGTTGCTGCCCCGGCTGAGCCTGTGTGGAATAAGATTGTTTTTTTCTTGGCATAGGTGCGATTGTTTGGGTGTTGCGGCCTCCTGCTGGGTGGAACGTGTGTGACTGTATCTCTGTGTGTCCCTGCAGCCTGTTATTGGAAGGACGAAGAGCAGCTGAGCGTATAAACGCATGTGTGTTTGTGTCTGAGTGTGCTCTTTACTTGAGAAAATAGGACCTTGGAAATATGCATTTGTGTGTGTGTGTTGCTTGTGCATTGGTATCCAAGTAGATGTTATAATAATAAAACCTTGCTCTTAAAGATTTCTTTTTTTTTCAGAAGAAGTCAAAGCTCTATTACAAAGGAATGAAGGAGAAGTACCTCCTTTTTAATGATGGGGAAACTGAGACACGGGGCAGGGAAACTGAGGCACGGGGCGATGACGGGCATGGTCAACCAGCAACAGAGGTCGGGAATTCAGAACCCTGAATTTTAATCCGCGAGGTGGGGCACCTTGCCTCCTTGTAGGAATTTGTCACAGTGCATGGGTGCAAATCCATTTGTGTGTCACTGCTGCTCTCTGTTGGATTGAATGAGTCCCGCCCGAGAAGAAATTCCGGGGGGTGTTTGTGCGGCTTCCTGATAGGTAGAGAAAAGACCAACTTGTTCATGTGGATGGGTGTCCCTGGTGCTCGCCCGTATTGGAGGGAAGGAATCCAGATCAGCTTTGGTGTGTTTCTGTCCTTGCTACCTCAGGAGTAATAAGACCATCTGTGTGTGTGGGGGGGGGGGAGGGGGAGTCCGGGACTTTTACTCGCTCACTTGCTTTCTCAATCGCTATGTGTCTGTGCTGCCGCCTGCTGGAGAGGATGAGAAATCTCCAGGGTGGGTGTGTAGATACAGGTGCGTTACTCATCATTACTGCTCTCAACGAAATGGAATAAGATCTAATCAGTGTGTGTTGTGTTGCAGGGGACTTGATAAATGAGGGAGTTTCCTTGCTTTCCCTCCTGAAAACCCCTCCTGTCAGTGAGTCCCTCTCCTTCAGCTCCTAACACCTAGTGCTAAAGGGCGGTTTGCAAACCGGTTTCCCTTCTAGCGCCGATCCCCACTTTACTCTGGCTCACTGCCTGGGTCTGGAGCAGTAACACACGGCGGTTTCTGCAGCTGACATGTCACTCAGTGTTGACAGAGCTAGTCCTCAGAGGCTTTCCCAGAGATGCTGAGTCCAGTCCTAATTTGGAAGGATAAGCAGTAGGAATGTAGGGTCTCCAGCCCCAATTTCCAGTCTCTTTCTGGGGACTGGCGGATCCAGTCCCAGGAATTATCCCCATCCGCAAGATAATCACCGCAGACTTTGTTTGCCAGAAGCTGGGCAAGGCTCACCCACTGGGTCAGACCAAAGTCCATCTAGCCCAGTGTCCTGTCTTCCAACAGTGGCCAATGCCAGGTGACCCAGAGGGAATGAACAGAACAGCGAATCAGCAAGTGACCCACCTCCTGTCACTCATTCCAAGCTTCTGGCAAACGATAATTATATGTCCCGTCCATTCCAGCCCTTTCCCGGGACTCTGCTGGATCCAGCTCTAGTAGCAACAGCCACTAGAAATGACACCGCTGGAATCTCCGGAAACAGCTCAGGTCAGGGTGAGGGTCTCTCTGAGCTTCACCATTCCTGGGCCGGACTGGGCCAGCTGAACTTGTGAGTGAATGCCTGTGAAGAGGGAAAATGATTATTGGCCTTATCAGTCTTACCCCAGTTTTACTCCATAGACCTCAAGTTTAGGATATGAAAGTTCCCTGAGTTGTCCAGAAATACTCACAAGTCATGCCAGATAACAGCAAACTGAAAACCCATAGTGACTCCATGATTTGTTAGGGCAGGGCAGCGATCAGTCAGATATTACCATCTGAGCTGCGAGAACCTGGGGGTTGTATTTAAACAGGAGCCCACCTAGAAGCAGTGATTTGCATTCTGGTTTCACTGGAGTTTCTCTTTAAAGAAGAAACATGGGGAAGTGATTTTTGCACACAGGTTTCACAGACAGAGTATAGCACACCAATGAGGCTGGGCAGGTGGGTAAATTCTTCCAGAATCTCAGTTCCTTGTTGGTGTATCTCTCACTGGAGTTGTGTCCACTTAATTCAGCAGAGCATTTATTCCTTTACCGCTATTTTGAGAGCTTAAGTGATGCTGTCATAACTATAAAGGGAAGGGTGACAGCTCTCCTGTGTACAGTACTAAAGTCCCTCCTGGTCAGAGACTCTAAAATCCTTTTACCTGTAAAGGGTTAAGAAGCTCGGGTAACCTGGCTGACACCTGACCCAGAGGACCAATAAGGGGACAAGATACTTTCAAATCTTGGGGGGGGAAAGGCTTTTGTGTGTGTCCTTTGTTTAAGGGGTTGTTCGCTCTTGGGACTGAGAGGGACCAGACATCAATCCAGGTTCTCCCCATCTTTCTAAACAAGTCTCTCTTATTTCAAAATTGTAAGTAAAAGCCAGGCAAGGCGTCTTAGATTTACTTTGTTTTCTCAACTTGTAAATGTACCTTTTACCAGAGTGCTTATCTTGTTTGCTATACTTTGAACCTAAGACAGAGGGGATTCCTCTGAGCTCTTTAAGTTTGATTACCCTGTAAAGTTATTTTCCATACTGATTTTGCAGAGATGATTTTTACCTTTTGCTTTAATTAAAAGCCTTCTTTTTAAGAACCTGATTGATTTCTCCTTGTTTTAAGATCCAAAGGGGGTTTGGATCTGTATTCACCAGGAGTTGGTGAAAGGAAGGAGGGGGGAAGGGTCAATCTCTCCTTGTTTAAGATCCAAGCAGTTTGGATCTGTATTCACCAGGGAATTGGTGAAAGGTTTCTCAAGGCTTCCCAGGGAGGGAATCCATCGAGAATGGTGGCAGCGGGACCAGAGCTAAGCTGGTAGATAAGCTTAGCAGTTTTCATGCAGGCCCCTACATTTGTACCCTAAAGTTCAAAGTAGGGATACAGCCTTGACATGGTGGCACAGCGGTGGGATCGTTTTAAACCCAAAAGCCAGTAAGAGATTTTTTTTTCCTTCTAGCTGCTTGGAGAGCAGAGCTGAAGGTAGATGCATATCTTATCTCTCCTTGCCTGAAGGCAGAGGTGTTAAGTTTTTTTTAACAAGGTCCTTTGTTAAGAGAACGGTTCAATCAGTGAGCAAACTTTGATCTGGTAAAGGTAATTTACAATCTGAATTGTGTTTTTTTTCTTTTTACATCCTCGGGAGTAGCTTGTTAGAAAGTCTCTGTTAACTCAGCAGCACTCAGCAGGAGCCTGAGCTAAATACATCCCAGTTTCAGTCAACTGCAGAGGGGTGTAGCCCAGCACAGGAAAGCAGGAAAATGACTACCAGTGAAGCAGCTAGCAAACTAGAACTGGCCAGACTAGAAGCAGAAGAAAATGAGAAAAAACATCAGAGACTACTTCAAATTAAAAAACTCGAGAAAGAAGCCAAAGAGGAGGCCCACAAGAGAGAGATGGAGCTGGAAAAAGCCAAACATGACAGAGAAGAGAAAGCCAAACAGGAGGCCCATGAAAGAGAAGAGAAAGCCAAACAGGAGGCCCATGAAAGAGAAGAGAAAGCCAAACAGGAGGCCCATAAAAGAGAGATGGAACTGGAAGCAGCAAGGACTAGGCAGGGTGCATCAGACCATCCTAACAACTCCTCTCCAGGTACCACTTCCCATCCCAGGAAATTCCCCACCTACAAGGCAGGCGATGATACTGAGGCCTTCTTAGAAAATTTTGAAAGGGCTTGCCTTGGATACGACATCCCTCCAACCCAGTACATGGTAGAGCTGAGGCCGCAGCTCAGTGGACCCTTAGCAGAGGTGGCGGCTGAAATGCCTAAGGAACACATGAACAGTTATGAACTTTTTAAAAACAAGGCCAGAATCAGAATGGGGCTAACACCTGAGCATGCCCGTCGGCGATTCAGAGCCCTAAGGTGGAAACCTGATGTGTCATTTACCCGACATGCCTACCACATTGGGAAAAATTGGGATGCCTGGATATCAGGAGCAAATGTTAAATCTACGGAAGAGTTGCCCTTCCTATTGCAAATGGAGCAGTTTTTAGAGGGTGTTCCTGAGGAAATAGAAAGGTACATCCTAGATGGGAAGCCCAAAACTGTAACCGAGGCGGGGGAGATTGGAGCCAAATGGGTGGAGGTGACAGAAAAGAAAAAAGCTAGTAGCAGTTGGAGCGAATATCAGAAGGGGCAAGCCGAAACAAAACCTTATCACCGGGGACAACCCAAGACCCCACCCACATCCCAAGGGAAACCCCAGACGCCTTCTCACCCCACCACACCAGTCTCCAGCAACCAACATCGCCCCGTGATACCTTAGCAGGGCGATGTTTTAAATGTAATGAACTGGGGCACATAAAGGCTCACTGCCCCAAGAACCCCAACCGATTACAGTTCATTACACCCCAATCACACCAAAGAACCCCAGACCCAGATGCCTCTCTCATACCCTCGGAGCGAAGGGAAACCTTGAGAGTGGGCGGAAAGAAGGTTATCGCTTGGAGGGACACTGGGGCACAAGTGTCAACTATCCACCAATCCCTAGTGGACCCCAAACTCATCAACCCTGAGGCTACAGTGACAATTCAACCCTTCGTGTCACAGTCTGTAACCTTGCCTACAGCCCAGTTGCATGTCCAGTACAAGGGCTGGTCAGGAATGTGGACTTTTGCAGTCTATGACAATTATCCCATTCCCATGCTGCTGGGGGAAGACTTGGCCAACCATGTGAAGCTAGCAAAGAGGGTGGGAATAGTCACCCGCAGCCAGGCTAAGCAAGCTTTCACCCCCATCCCTGTTCCTGAGCCGTTCACCAGGGCCCCGTCTGTGTTACCGGAGACCCAAAACCAGGTGGTGGAACCGGATCCCCTGCCAACAACTGCAACAGCCGTAGTGGATCCAATCCCAGAGACCCAGCCAAAGCCAGTCCCAGAACCGGAACTGGCAACGCAACCAGCACCAGAACCATTGCCAGCACTGAGTCCAGCGCTTGCAACCCCGTCTACAACTCCAATGCCAGAGGGCACCAGCGAGCCTAAACTGGTGGAAGCAGCAGATAACCCTACCCAAGAGGCTCAGCCAGAGCCTGAAATACCACATAGTGCACCAGCGGACAGCGGTTCACAGTCAATGGAAAAAGCCCCAGCACCTGCATCGCTTCCAGAGGGACCAAGCCCCAGTCCACAGTCCAAGGAGGAACTGATGTCTCCAGCATCAAGGGAACAGTTCCAGGCCGAGCAGGAAGCAGATGACAGCCTTCAAAAAGCTTGGGCAGCGGCACGGAGCACCCCACCGCCTCTCAGCTCTTCTAACCGATCCCGGTTTGTTGTAGAAAAAGGACTTTTATACAAGGAGACTCTTTCTGGTGGGCACCAAGAAGACTGGCATCCTCAAAGACAGCTGGTAGTTCCCACTAAGTATCGGGTAAAACTCTTGAGCTTAGCCCATGATCATCCCAGTGGCCATTCTGGGGTGAACAGAACCAAAGACCGGTTGGGGAAGTCCTTCCACTGGGAGGGAATGGGCAAGGACGTTGCTAATTATGTCCGGTCTTGTGAGGTGTGCCAACGAGTGGGAAAGCCCCAAGACCAGGTTAAAGCCCCTCTCCAGCCACTACCCATAATTGAGGTCCCATTTCAGCGAGTAGCTGTGGATATTCTGGGTCCTTTCCCAAAAAAGACACCCAGAGGAAAGCAGTACGTACTGACTTTCATGGATTTTGCTACCCGATGGCCGGAAGCTGTACCCTTAAGCAACACCAAGACTAAAAGTGTGTGCCAGGCATTAGCAGACATTTTTGCCAGGGTAGGGTGGCCCTCCGACATACTTACAGATTCGGGAACTAATTTCCTGGCAGGGAACATGAAAAACCTGTGGAAAGCTCATGGGGTGAATCACTTGGTTGCCACCCCTCATCACCATCAAACCAATGGTCTGGTGGAGAGGTTTAATGGAACTTTGGGGGCCATGATACGTAAATTCGTAAATGAACACTCCAATGATTGGGACCTAGTGTTGCAGCAGTTGCTTTTTGCCTACAGGGCTGTACCACATCCCAGTTTAGGGTTTTCACCATTTGAACTTGTGTATGGCCGCGAGGTTAAGGGGCCATTACAGTTGGTGAAGCAGCAATGGGAGGGGTTTACGCCTTCTCCAGGAACTAACATTCTAGACTTTGTATGCAACCTACAAAACACCCTCCGACACTCTTTAGCCCTTGCTAAAGAAAACCTAAAGGATGCTCAGGAAGAGCAAAAGGCCTGGTATGATAAACATTCCAGAGAACGGTCCTTCAAAGTAGGAGACCAAGTCATGGTCTTAAAGGCGCTCCAGGCCCATAAAATGGAAGCGTCGTGGGAAGGACCATTCACGGTCCAGGAGCGCCTAGGAGCTGTTAACTATCTCATAGCCTCCCCCACCTCCAACATAAAGCCTAAGGTATACCATGTTAATTCTCTTAAGCCCTTTTATTCTAGAGAATTAAACATTTGCCAGTTTACAGCCCAGGAAACTGATGACGCGGAGTGGCCTGCAGGTGTCTACTATGAAGGAAAAAGGAATGGTGGCGTGGAAGAGGTGAACCTCTCCACGACCCTGGGACGTCTGCAGCGACAGCAGATAAAGGAGCTGTGCACAAGCTTTGCACCGATTTTCTCAGCCACTCCAGGGCGGACCGAACGGGCATACCACTCCATTGACACAGGTAATGCTCACCCAATTAGAACCCCACCCTACCGGGAGTCACCTCATGCCCAAGCGGCTATACAAAGGGAGATCCAGGACATGCTACAGATGGGTATAATCCGCCCCTCTACCAGTGCATGGGCATCTCCAGTGGTTCTAGTTCCCAAACCAGATGGGGAAATACGCTTTTGCGTGGACTACCGTAAGCTAAATGCTGTAACTCGTCCTGAAAACTATCCAATGCCACGCACAGATGAGCTATTGGAAAAATTGGGACATGCCCAATTCATCTCTACTTTAGACTTAACCAAAGGGTACTGGCAAGTACCACTAGATGAACCCGCTAAGGAAAGGTCAGCCTTCGTCACCCAGGCAGGGGTGTATGAATTCAATGTACTCCCTTTCGGGTTGCGAAATGCACCCGCCACCTTCCAAAGACTTGTAGATGGTCTCCTAGCAGGATTGGGAGAATCTGCAGTTGCCTACCTCGATGATGTGGCCATTTTTTCTGATTCATGGACAGAACACCTGGAGCACCTGAAAAAAGTCTTCGAGCGCATCCGGCAGGCAGGACTAACTGTTAAGGCTAAAAAGTGTCAAATAGGCCAAAACAGAGTGACGTACCTGGGGCACCAGGTGGGTCAAGGAACTATAAATCCCTTACAGGCCAAAGTGGATGCTATCCAAAAGTGGCCGGTTCCAAAGTCAAAGAAACAGGTCCAATCCTTCTTAGGCTTGGCCGGATATTATAGGCGATTTGTACCACACTACAGCCAAATCGCCGCCCCGCTGACAGACCTAACCAGAAAGAAACAGCCAAATGCAGTTCAGTGGACTAATAAGTGTCAAAAGGCCTTTAACCAGCTTAAGGCAACACTCATGTCTGACCCTGTGCTAAGGGCCCCAGACTTTGACAAACCGTTCCTAGTAACCACAGATGCTTCCGAGCGAGGCGTGGGAGCAGTTTTAATGCAGGAAGGACCCGATCAAGAATTCCATCCTGTCGTGTTTCTCAGCAAGAAACTGTCTGAGAGGGAAAGCCACTGGTCAATCAGCGAAAAGGAATGCTACGCCATTGTGTACGCGCTGGAAAAGCTACGCCCATATGTTTGGGGACGGCGGTTCCAACTACAAACAGACCATGCTGCGCTACAGTGGCTTCATACCGCCAAGGGGAATAACAAAAAACTTCTTCGGTGGAGTTTAGCTCTCCAAGATTTTGATTTTGAAATACAACACATTTCGGGAGCTTCTAACAAAGTGGCTGATGCACTCTCCCGGGAAAGTTTCCCAGAGTTAACTGGTTAACAATTGTTCTTGTAATGAAACATATTGTTAGTTTTTATATAATCAGTAGTATGTCTAAAGGTACATGTGTCTTGTTAACTCTGTTTTCTCCTAGAACTCCAGGAAGAAATCACAGCCAGTGTGGAACCGAACGTCCAACACTATCTGTGATTTGGGGGGCGTGTCATAACTATAAAGGGAAGGGTGACAGCTCTCCTGTGTACAGTACTAAAGTCCCTCCTGGTCAGAGACTCTAAAATCCTTTTACCTGTAAAGGGTTAAGAAGCTCGGGTAACCTGGCTGACACCTGACCCAGAGGACCAATAAGGGGACAAGATACTTTCAAATCTTGGGGGGGGGAAAGGCTTTTGTGTGTGTCCTTTGTTTAAGGGGTTGTTCGCTCTTGGGACTGAGAGGGACCAGACATCAATCCAGGTTCTCCCCATCTTTCTAAACAAGTCTCTCTTATTTCAAAATTGTAAGTAAAAGCCAGGCAAGGCGTCTTAGATTTACTTTGTTTTCTCAACTTGTAAATGTACCTTTTACCAGAGTGCTTATCTTGTTTGCTATACTTTGAACCTAAGACAGAGGGGATTCCTCTGAGCTCTTTAAGTTTGATTACCCTGTAAAGTTATTTTCCATACTGATTTTGCAGAGATGATTTTTACCTTTTGCTTTAATTAAAAGCCTTCTTTTTAAGAACCTGATTGATTTCTCCTTGTTTTAAGATCCAAAGGGGGTTTGGATCTGTATTCACCAGGAGTTGGTGAAAGGAAGGAGGGGGGAAGGGTCAATCTCTCCTTGTTTAAGATCCAAGCAGTTTGGATCTGTATTCACCAGGGAATTGGTGAAAGGTTTCTCAAGGCTTCCCAGGGAGGGAATCCATCGAGAATGGTGGCAGCGGGACCAGAGCTAAGCTGGTAGATAAGCTTAGCAGTTTTCATGCAGGCCCCTACATTTGTACCCTAAAGTTCAAAGTAGGGATACAGCCTTGACAGATGCACTGGACTTTTACTAGCCCTCTACACAGAAGTTAATTTCACCCAGTGTTCTGCACCAGAAAGAAATAAAAATTGGGCAAGAATTCTGGTTTATTGGGGTGAATGAGAATGGGGCTGTTGAGTTACCTGAACATGAAGATAGGCAATTAGCGGGAGTTTCAAAAGTACCCAAGCTCCTACCTCCATGGTTAGATGCTTAAATACCGTGAAAACATCTGTCCTGAAAGAGATCTAAGGCCAGATTTTCAAAAATATTTAGGCAACTGTTGTATCCACCAAGCAAAGTATTAACAACTTCAACAGAACTTTATTTACAGTGGAAGTCTCTTTTCCAAGCTGTAGCTGCACACTCTGTAACTCTCCCAGCCTCCTCAACTCCTCCCCTCTCCTTCCTGTTTCCTGTCGTTTCAGACTCCCAACAGCCAGTGCTCCCAGTTCTAATAATCACATGCAGCATCTAAACACCACATTCCCTCCTCTCTTAAGAAACTTTCCAAATTAAAATAAACATTGTTGTTCTAACCACAGGAACAAATATGAAACAAGACACTATACCGTTGGCAGGAATATTACACTGAAAACACTGTAGATACTACATAACATAGTCTTTAGTCCAGGCAGGTGGTCATCTGAGTCTGACAGCCTGTCTCTCAAGCCCCAGTTCCACTGCAATGTCTTGTTGTGTTGGTTCTACCATGAAGTCATCCAATGCAGACTGGGTGTTGGCATAATCTCCTCTTGGTGCATAGGCAGGTGCAAGATAAGAAGCATTCCATACCCGCCCATCAGAAAGTCGATAGGTGTAAGGTCCCTTCTTCTCTATGATTTTAAGAGGAGCTGTGAATTTATGGTCCCCTTTGTGTAAGAGTCCAGGTTTTCGTATTCTAACAAAGGAACCACACTCAAACTTTGGTTCCTTAGCACCCCGCCGTTTGTCTGTGAAAGGCTTAGACTTTGCTTGGTTCTGTTCAACTGTCTTTCTCACATCATCCTTTTGTGGGGCATCAGGTCGCGCTTTTAACAATCCAGCAATGTTCAGCTTAGTAGTCATCTGTTTCCTATGAAGTAACTCTGCGGGTGATCTTTGCGTTGTGGCATGTTGTGTAGCCCGGTATGCTTGCGAGAAATCAGTAGTGAAGGGTATCCACAATCGCCCTTGCAGTTTAGCTGTTTGCAAACTCTCTTTCAAACTTCTGTTAAACCGTTCGATTTCCCCATTGGCTTGAGGGTAATATAGAGATGACCTCCTGTGTAAAATGTTCCTCTCTGCTAGAAACGTTTCAAACTCCAGGGAAATAAATTGACTACCATTATCTGAAACCCGTTCTTTGGGGTTACCTTCCTGGCTAAAAACTGAAGAGAGGAACTTAATTACTGTAGCAGAAGAAATTTGCGATGTAAATGCCACCTCAGGCCATTTGCTGAAATAGTCTATTAAAGTGATGGCATAATGACAGTCAAGTGGAGCAGTATCAAAGGGTCCTACAATGTCAATCGCCACTTTTTCCCATGCAGATTCAGGAAGAGGAACAGGCTGTAATGGAGGGGTACATGTCACTGCTGTCTTATCATGCATTTGGCAAGTGACACAGGATTTTATGAGTGCTTCAGTTTGAGAGTCCATCCCTGGCCACCAATACAGATCCCGTAGTCATTGTTTGGTTCTGACAATTCCTTGATGAGTATCGTGTGCCAGGTGTATGAGTTTTGACTGTAACTCTTCTGGCACAAGTAGCCGGTGTGTACCTCATAGCACACATCCATCGAGCAAAGATAGTTCATCCCGAACTCTAAAATAAGGCAGCAAAACTGGGTCAAGGTTTTTAGGGTTACTGGGCCATCTCTTTGTCAGAAATTCCCATAATTTTTGTTGAATTGGACACGCTGAACAAGCAGCTTGAAATTGCTCTCTTGTAACTGCAGTAAGAGTGCTTGTAATAAGCGCAACTACTACATCCTCATCCTCCGGTGGACCATCTGGTGAAGGCAAAGTCAGGCAAGAAAGGCAATCAGCTACCACATTTTTGTTTCCAGGCTTATATTCCAGTTCATAATTGAAAGAGAGTAGTCTTGCAGACCATCTAGCAATATGATACCCTGCTCTTCCCAGTCCTTTCGTGGTGAGCAACGTTGTCAAAGGGCTGTGGTCTGTGCGCAACTTGAACGTGCGACCCCACAGGTAAGTTCTCCATTTTTCAGTAGCCCAGACACAAGCAAGTGCTTCTTTTTCAACTGTAGAATATTTTCTCTCAGCATTACTTAGTGTCCTTGAAGCAAATGCAACAGTCCTCTCTGTGTTGTCCTCATGAAGTTGTGAGAGGACAGCCCCAAGTCCATAATCAGAAGCATCAGTAGTTACAATTGTGGGCAATGCGGGACTGAATAGTGCAAGTACTGGACTATGTACAATCAAGTCTTTCACCCTTTCGAAACTAACTTGTGCATCCGTTGTCCACACTAAGGTTGAACTTCTCCGTAGTAATTCTCGTAATGGTTCAATGACAGAAGCATAATTGGGAATGAATTTTGCATACCAGGAGGTAAGACCCAAGAAGGAACGTAAGGTTTGCAAATCTGTTGGAGGAGGAGCATTTGAAATTGTCAGGATATGATCTGGATCAGGTTTTAGTCCAGCCTGTGAAATTGTATGCCCCAGAAAGGAGAGTTCAGTTTGTCTAAATTTGCATTTGGACCTATTGAGCTTGAGGCCTGCTTTGCTGATGCAGTTTAGTACAGACTGCAGGTTATTGTCATGCTCCTCAGTAGTATTTCCAAACACAATAATATCATCCAAATAGCACTGAACTCCATGTTGATTCTTCAGAATCAATGACATCATTTTTGGAAGGCACTTGGGGCTGATGTGAGACCGTATGGAACACGTTTAAAATGAAATAGTCCCTCATGTGTAATAAATGCTGTGAGGTCTCTGCTATCTTCATGCAACATAACCTGGTGGTATGCGCTCTGCAAATCAAGAGTAGAAAACATCTTTGCTCCACGGAGTTCTGCAAATACTTCCTCTATGTGAGGAAGAGGATGGCTGTCAATCACAATAGCTTTATTTGGCTCCCTTAAGTCCTCACAAAGGCGAATGTCTCCACCCTTCTTCTGCATCACTACTATAGGTGAAACCCATTCCGAGGAGTTAATCTCTTCAATAATGTCCTTTGAACAAGTTTTCTAAGTTCCTCTGAAACAGCTTCCCTGACTGAAAATGGTAAGCGCCGTAATTTCTGTCGTACAGGCATCACATTATTCCGCATTTTAACTTTATGCAGAAACCCATAAGCACAGCCAAGTTTCTCCTCAACCTGGAGGTGGGTCCCAGCTGAAACTGGTGTGTGTACCGCAAGAGTGCTTTGCTGAGGAAGATCAATTCGTCCATTAACTACCCTGAGATTTAAAGCAGCTAATAAATCTCTGCCAAGGATAGCAGTGCCTTTGTCGACAATGTAGAACTCCGCAGTTACACAGCAATCACCAAAAGTAACTATTGCTGGCTGGCAGCCATGTACTGGAATATGGTTTTTCAAATAGCATACCAAGTGAAGTTTGGGTTCAGTAAGAGGCACATCTTTAAAGTAATGCAAATAGATGGAATCAGGTAGTATAGATACTGCTGAGCCAGTGTCCAACATTAGCTGAACAGAGTGTGATTTGTCTGAGGGTATGGCAGAAACATTTACAGTGCACTTTATCTGTTCTGGAATATATGCAGTAGTGATTTTGTCTACACTCAGCACAGTAACATCTGGTATTGTAACTGCATGCACCTGTTGATTGAACTGGCTAGTGCGACATACTTTAGCAAAATGCCCAATCTTTTTGCAATGATTGCACTGAGCTACTTTTGCTGGACATCCTGTGTAGCTTGCAAGATGTTGTGGGGATCCACAGTGAAAGCATGCTTTTACTGTATTTTGCATTTGCTGATTCAGTGGCTTTTCATTAGTTTTCCTTTTGCAACTGTTTGTCTGCAGTGATAGTGAACTTTTCTGCAAAGGAGTCACAGCCTGGACTGGGCCTCCTGTACCCTGGCTCATTATTTTGGCTTCAGCTGTAGCTGACTCAATCTGAGTAGCAATGGTTATTGCTTTTTCTAGTGTAAGTTGTGGTTCTAGAAGTAAGCGTTCTCTTACACGAAGCACTGTTGTTTTCTCAATGAGTTGGTCTCTAATCATCTCATCTGCCATATTCCCAAAGTCACAAGTTACAATCAGACTCCTCTGGGAAGCCATATACTGCATTATAGTCTCCCCTGGTTTCTGCTCACGCTGGCAAAATCTGTAGCGATTAGCTACTACATTCACTTTTGGCACAAAAAAGTTATTTAATGCAGTGAGTGCAGTCTCATATTTATCATCTGCAAGGGGAAACGTGTAAAATATATGCTGCCCTTCTGCTCCAAGGCAGTGGATTAGCAGAGCACGCTTTCTTACTTCAGAAATCTCTGTAGCACTCATTGCAAGCAGATAAGTCTCAAACATATGGATCCAGGCAGTAAAAGCAATTGGCGGCTCACCTGGGCTTTGCAGAAAGGGTGCAGGTGGGTTCAGAGGCAGAAGATCCATCCTCATCACCAAAATGTTGTATCCACCAAGCAAAGTATTAACAACTTCAACAGAACTTTATTTACAAATGCAAGTCTCTTTACCAAGCTCTAACTGTGCACCCTGTAACTCTCACTCAGCCTCCTCAACTCCTCCCCACTCCTTCCTGTTTCCTGTCCTTTCAGACTCCCAACAGCCAGTGTTCCCAGTTCTAATAATACAAGCAGCATCTAAACACCACACACCTGTAATTTTCCACTAGCTGTGCTGAGGGCTTTGTTTGAAAAAATGGGTTTCCCTCCACATGGCAGAAAATATAAAAGGTCCTAGAAACACCTCCATTTTGCCTCTTTCCTGCTCAAACCTCTAGAACAGGGGTGGGCAAACTACAGCCTGCAGGCCACATCTGGCCCGCGGGACCATCCTGCCTGGCCCCTGAGCTCCTGCCCCGGGAGGCTAGCCCCCGGCCCCTCTCCCGCAGCCTCAGCTTGCTCACTCCGCCGCTGCCTCAATGCTCTGGGGGGTGGGGCAGCGGGCTGTGAGCTCCTGGGGCAGTGCGGCTGCAGAGCCCGGCCTAACCCGGTCTCTGTGCTGCGTGGTGGTGGCGGCGGCAGCGGCGGCGGCAGTGTGGCCTGGCTCAAATTGGGCGGCGCGGCTGTAGAACCGCCAGCCACCGGTGCTCCAGGCAGCGTGGTAAGGGGGCAGGGAGCAGGGGTGTGTGGATAGAGGGCAGGGGAATTCAGGGTGGTGATCAGGGGGTGGGGGTGTGGATGGTGGTCGGGGGAAACAGTGGGTTGAATGGGGGCAGGGGTCCTGGGGGGCAGTCAGGAAGGAGAGGGGGTTGGATGGGTCGGCAGGGGGCAGTCAGGGGCAGAGGTTCCAGGGGCAGTCAGGGGACAGGGAGAAGGGGTGGTTGGATGGGGGAGGGGTCCGGGGGGGCCATCAGGAATGAGAGGAGGGGTTGGATGGGGCTGCGGGGGTCCGGGGACAGTCAGGGGACAGGGAGCGTGGGTGTGTGGATGGGGCAGGGGTTCCAGAGGGGACGTCAGGGAACAGGGGGGGTTGGATGGGGAAGGAGTATGCGGGGCAGATAGGAGGTGGGGGCCGGGCCACTACCCCCTCTCCTAACCGGCCCTCCATACAATTTAGGAAACCTCATGCGGCCCTCAGGCCAAAAAGTTTGCCCGCCCCTGCTCTAGAATATTGACTTATACTAATGGCAGCATTCTAACCAAAACACTGAGGACTTTCCAATGATTTGGAAGCAGCCAGAGACTTGACATAAGGTAGCAGTTTATTCCATCACTGCTACGAGCCTGATCCAAGGACTTTGCAATTACTGTTTGTATTTGATTCCTTTAAACAATTTTAACTCTCACCTTTCTTTCTTTCTTTCTTTCTTTCTTTCTTTCTTTCTTTCTTTCTTTCTTTCTTTCTTTCTTTCTTTCTAAACCTTTAGATTTTAGATACTAAAGGATTGGCACCAGCGTGATTTTTGGGTAAGATCTAAGTTATATATTGACCTGGGTGTGTGTCTGGTCCTTTGGGATCAGAAGAACCTTTAATTTGAAGAGATTGGTTTTAAAGAACCACTCATCTCTAAGTCTCGTGTTTTCGGTGGTAATAGAAGGACTGGAATGCCTAAGAAAACTGCTTTTATGACTCCTTGTTATCCAGTGTGGTGAAACAGAAGTTTACTTTTGTTGCTGGTTTGTTATATCCTATGGGGGATTAGCCACGAATCTTGGGGTGTATCTGTCCTATTCTCAGCAGTTTGTCCTGAATTTGGCATTCTCAGGTATGAGCCAAGAAGGCAGAGGACAGTTGGGTACTGAATAAATCCATACATGTATAGAAAGAATACTCTCTTAAATCAGGCTTGCAATTTTAATTGGTTGAGTGCCTGGCCCTCATCTCATTGTATCACTAGATCCCTTCTGTTACCAATGTTTTAATCTGTTTGAATAACTGGCCAGAACACCAGCCATTGTCAGTCAGGGTAGCAGCCTTGGGATTCATGGAGCTTCCAGAATTCACATCTGTGAGGCTCTGACCCCAGAATGATTGTCCTTCTTTTGGCCTTACCCAAAGCTCAGTAAAGTCAGAGAAAGTTTTCAGAATTGATAGCTATGGGCATTGAATCAACCCCATAATGCATTTCTCTCCTTGAAGGTGGCAGACATTGTCCTGTGATGCCGGGGAAGTGTTGGCTAACAGGAGAGTGATGGTTGTGAAAGGAAATGACTCAGGTCTTTTATAACATTAGTTATGAAAACACAACATTAGCCTGGATATGATGCTCACACATTTCTGGAAGACAAAGCCTGAACTTAGTCCTTTCCTTCGGTAAGCCTGATCTATGGAATTTTTCTGGCAATAGCAATTGGTAAAATATCAATAGCAAGTACAAGGGAGATGCCCATTTGTGCCATGGATAGAGTCAGATCATCTATCTAGGGCTCCTGCTGACAGCCCCTTTCAACTCCCAACCTCCCTAGGTGAAATATGCATGCACATCCCTCTCCAGGTGTTTCCTATTTGAACATAGGTAGATTAATTTAATTATGCTGAGAGCAGATGTTGATTGGAATGGAGAGAGCCATGAAGTGACAGGGCCCTAGGTTTTCAGACGGTTTGGCTGAGGCCCATAGAGGTGAGACAGTGTGCAGTATACAGGGCAGGAAACAGGATAGTTATATAACCTACTTTATACTCTTGTAAGCAGACATTCCAGAGCTTCCCCCCAGGTTTGTATCCTGGCTCTGGGAGAAGAGTGGGGGTTTTACCTGCTCCTGCCACCCTGCTCCTGCCATTTTTCACTTTGAAACCTTTTATTTTCTCAGATCCCCTAGGCCCAAGTCCCAGCTCCTGTCTTTTAAGCTGGTCTGTTAACTCTGCTTTTGACCCTCTTGTGCCAAATCATCTTTAACCACCCCCAGCTCTAATTTAAAATCCTCCAGTAGCCTTCGCTGGAGTAGCACCAAACTTGAAAGATTACTGGCAGCTTCCCTTAATGCTGCCTTTACTGCAAACCTCTTACAAGTGGACTTAAGTGCCTCCTTTCCCTAGAAGTGATCCTGTCCCCATGGGCACAGATCTCCTTCTGCTACCCATTTACCAAGGCGGGTAGGCTCCTCAGCCACCCCCATCCCTCTGGGTCCCTTAACACTGCTCCCATTTCCTTCTTAATCTCATCCTACGTTGACCCCTGTACCTGGAATGGGCCCTGATTCTTCCATATGCACTTATCCAAAAAGACCATTATCCCAGTTTGCAAGGACCCGCAAGTACTATCATGAGAGCCCACCATACCCCCTCCAAGCAGCTGTGCAGACTGTTGGGGAGGGGGCCTTACCTGGCTGCTACTCACCTATCCAGTGTGATGTATCCGAGTCACGGCACCCAGATGTTAGAAGGCTTTCCCTCAACGCTCCCACTTCCCTGGTTCTTGTCACGCAGACAGCAAGCAGCAAAAGACCAGAAGACCAAAGTGTAGACAATGCGATGTTTACTGGGGTTAGTTCTAAGCAAACACAGCTCTACACACTGGCAGAGTCTGTTCCGTTCCCAGTGTTCCGTTCCGAGCTCTGATCCTTGCCTGTGTCCCTGTTCCCTATTCCCACCGCCTCCTTCTTAGCAGGCCCAAATATACCTGCAATGCACGCCCACAGTCCCACCACTTACAATTTAGGGTCATGTGCCATTTTGGGTCTGGGGTCCTCATCCCATCCCTTTTGTACCCCATGGGAGGGTCAAGGAGTGAGCTTGTGCTCTGGTCAGGACTGGCATTTCTTTGGTCTTTTAGTGTTTTATGCCTCCACTCGCAAGCCCCTTTGCCCCTCCCGATAGGTTGCTTGATTTTGCCTTGAGATTGGGATTGAGGCAATCTTAAAGTGTGCTCTGAGTAACACGTTAACTGCTCTTATCTGTTCCCATTGTACTAACAAATCCAGCTGACTAGGCAGAAGCAACATCACAGTGTCTTTGTCCCTTGTTTACACATCTTAGTATAAGAATATCAAAAAGTCAAACCCAAAATTCTATCCCAGGCTAACAAACAGACCTATATATTAACAGATGGAGCTACTATAAGGTGGGTGAATAACTGGTTGGAAAATCGTTCCCAGAGAGCTGTTATCAGTGGTTCACAGTCATACTGGAAGGGCATAATGAGTGGGATCCCAAAGGGATCCATTCTGGGTCTGGTTCTGTTCAATATCTTCATCAATAATTTAGATAATGGCATAGACAGTACACTTATAAAGTGTACGGATGATACCAAGCTGGGAGGGGTTGCAAGTGCTTTGGAGGATAGGATTATAATTCAAAATGATCTGGAGAAACTAGAGAAATAGTCTGATGTAAATAGGATGAAATTCAATAAGGACAAATGCAAAGTACTCCACTTAGGAAGGAACAATCAGTAGCACACATATAGAATGGGAAATGAGTGCCTAGGAAGGAGAACTGTGGAAAGGAATCTGGGGGTCATAGGGGATCGCAAGCTTAATATAAGTCAACAATGTAACTGCTAAAAAAAAGCGAACATCATTCTGGGATGTATTAGCAGGAGTGTTGTAAGCAAGACACAAGAAGTAATTCTTCTGCTCTACTCCACACTGATTAGGCCTGAAATATTGTGTCCAGTTCTGGGTGCCACATTTCAGGAAAGATGTGGACAAATTAGAAAAAGTCCAGAGAAGAGCAAAAAAAATAAATAAAAGTCTAGAAAACATAACCTATGAGGGAAGAGTGAAAAAACTGAGTTTGTTTAGTCTGGAGAAGAGAAGACTGAGGGGGACGTGATAACTGTTGGCAAGTACATAAAAGGAGGAGTACAAGGAGAAGGGTGACAAATTATTCTCTTTAACCTCTGAGGATAGGACAAGAAGCAATGGCCTTAAATTGCATCAAGGGAGGTTTGACATTAGGAAAAACGTCCTGTCAGAGTGGTTAAGCATTGGAATCAATTTCCCAGGGAGGTTATGGAATTTCCCTCCCTGAAGATTTTAAAGAGCAGGTTAGACAAACACCTGTCAGAGATGGTGTCAAGGCTGTATCCCTACTTTGAACTTTAGGGTACAAATGTAGGGGCCTGCATGAAGACTTCTAAGCTTAACTACCAGCTTAGTTCTGGTCCGCTGCCACCATCCCAAAGCTAATTCCCTTTCCTGGGTAGCCTTGAGAGACCTTCACCAATTCCCTGGTGAATACAGATCCAAACTCCTTGGATCTTAAATAAGGAGAAATTGACCCTTCCCCCCTCCTTCCTTTCACCAACTCCTGGTAAATACAGATCCAAACCCCTTTTGGATCTTAAAACAAGGAGAAATTGACCCTTCCCCCCTCTTTCCTTTCACCAACTCCTGGTGAATACAGATCCAAACCCCCTTTGGATCTTAAAACAAGGAGAAATCAATCAGGTTCTTAAAAAGAAGGCTTTTAATTAAAGAAAAAGGTAAAAATCATCTCTGTAAAATCAGTATGGAAAATAACTTTACAGGGTAATCAAACTTAAAGAGCTCAGAGGACTCCCCTCTGTCGTAGGTTCAAAATGTAGCAAACAAAGATAAGCACTCTAGTAAAAGGTACATTTACAAGTTGAGAAAACAAAGTAAATCTAAGACGCCTTGCCTGGCTTTTACTTACAATTTTGAAATAAGAGAGACTTGTTTAGAAAGATGGGGAGAACCTGGATTGATGTCTGGTCCCTCTCAGTCCCAAGAGCGAACCACCCCTTAAAACAAAGAGCACACACAAAAGCCTTTCACCCCCCCAAGATTTGAAAGTATCTTGTCCCCTTATTGGTCCTCTGGGTCAGGTGTCAGCCAGGTTACCCGAGCTTCTTAACCCTTTACAGGTAAAAGGATTTTGGAGTCTCTGACCAGGAGGGATTTTAGTACTGTACACAGGAGAGCTGTTACCCTTTAATTTATAGTTATGACACGCCCCCCAAATCACAGATAGTGTTGGACGCTCGGTTCCACACTGGCTGTGATTTCTTTCTGGAGTTCTAGGAGAAAACAGAGTTAACAAGACACATGTACCTTTAGACATACTACTGATTATATAAAAACTAACAATATGTTTCATTACAAGAACAATTGTTAACCAGTTAACTCTGGGAAACTTTTCCGGGAGAGTGCATCAGCCACTTTGTTAGAAGCTCCCGAAATGTGTTGTATTTCAAAATCAAAATCTTGGAGAGCTAAACTCCACCGAAGAAGTTTTTTGTTATTTCCGCTGGCGGTATGAAGCCACTGTAGCGCAGCATGGTCTGTTTGTAGTTGGAAACGCCGTCCCCAAACATATGGGCGTAACTTTTCCAGCGCGTACACAATGGCGTAGCATTCCTTTTTGCTGATTGACCAGTGGCTTTCCCTCTCAGACAGTTTCTTGCTGAGAAACACGACAGGATGGAATTCTTGATTCGGTCCTTCCTGCATTAAAACTGCTCCCACGCCTCGCTTGGACGCTTCTGTGGTTACTAGGAACGGTTTGTCAAAGTCTGGGGCCCTTAGCACAGGGTCAGACATGAGTGTTGCCTTAAGCTGGTTAAAGGCCTTTTGACACTTATCAGTCCACTGAACTGCATTTGGCTGTTTCTTTCTGGTTAGGTCTGTCAGCGGGGAGGCGATTTGGCTGTAGTGTGGTACAAATCGCCTATAATATCCGGCCAAGCCTAAGAAGGATTGAACCTGTTTCTTTGACTTTGGAACCGGCCACTTTTGGATAGCATCCACTTTGGCCTGTAGGGGATTTATAGTTCCTTGACCCACCTGGTGCCCCAGGTACGTCACTCTGTTTTGGCCTATTTGACACTTTTTAGCCTTAACAGTTAGTCCTGCCTGCCGGATGCACTCGAAGACTTTTTTCAGGTGCTCCAGGTGTTCTGTCCATGAATCAGAAAAAATGGCTACATCATCGAGGTAGGCAACTGCAGATTCTTCCAATCCCGCTAGGAGACCATCTACAAGTCTTTGGAAGGTAGCGGGTGCATTTCGCAACCCGAAAGGGAGTACATTGAATTCATACACCCCTGCCTGGGTGACGAAGGCTGACCTTTCCTTAGCGGGTTCATCTAGTGGTACTTGTCAGTACACTTTGGTTAAGTCTAAAGTAGAGATGAATTGGGCATGTCCCAATTTTTCTAATAGCTCATCTGTGCGTGGCATTGGATAGTTGTCAGGACGAGTTACAGCATTTAGCTTACGGTAGTCCACGCAAAAGCGTATTTCCCCATCTGGTTTGGGAACTAGAACCACTGGAGATGCCCATGCACTGGTAGAGGGGCGGATTATACCCATCTGTAGCATGTCCTGGATCTCCCTTTGTATAGCCGCTTGGGCATGAGGTGACTCCCGGTAGGGTGGGGTTCTAATTGGGTGAGCATTACCTGTGTCAATGGAGTGGTATGCCCGTTCGGTCCGTCCTGGAGTGGCTGAGAAAATCGGTGCAAAGCTTGTGCACAGCTCCTTGATCTGCTGTCGCTGCAGACATCCCAGGGTCGTGGAGAGGTTCACCTCTTCCACGCCACCATTCCTTTTTCCTTCATAGTAGACACCTGCAGGCCACTCCGCGTCATCTGTTTCCTGGGCTGTAAACTGGCAAACGTTTAATTCTCTAGAATAAAAGGGTTTAAGAGAATTAACATGGTATACCTTAGGCTTTATGTTGGAGGTGGGGGAGGCTATGAGATAGTTAACAGCTCCTAGACGCTCCTGGACCGTGAATGGTCCTTCCCACGACGCTTCCATTTTATGGGCCTGGAGCGCCTTTAAGACCATGACTTGGTCTCCTACTTTGAAGGACCGTTCTCTGGAATGTTTATCATACCAGGCCTTTTGCTCTTCCTGAGCATCCTTTAGGTTTTCTTTAGCAAGGGCTAAAGAGTGTCGGAGGGTGTTTTGTAGGTTGCTTACAAAGTCTAGAATGTTAGTTCCTGGAGAAGGCGTAAACCCCTCCCATTGCTGCTTCACCAACTGTAATGGCCCCTTAACCTCGCGGCCATACACAAGTTCAAATGGTGAAAACCCTAAACTGGGATGTGGTACAGCCCTGTAGGCAAAAAGCAACTGCTGCAACACTAGGTCCCAATCATTGGAGTGTTCATTTACGAATTTACGTATCATGGCCCCCAAAGTTCCATTAAACCTCTCCACCAGACCATTGGTTTGATGGTGATGAGGGGTGGCAACCAAGTGATTCACCCCATGAGCTTCCCACAGGTTTTTCATGTTCCCTGCCAGGAAATTAGTTCCCGAATCTGTAAGGATGTCGGAGGGCCAACCTACCCTGGCAAAAATGTCTGCTAATGCCTGGCACACACTTTTAGCCTTGGTGTTGCTTAAGGGTACAGCTTCCGGCCATCGGGTAGCAAAATCCATGAAAGTCAGTACGTACTGCTTTCCTCTGGGTGTCTTCTTTGGGAAAGGACCCAGAATATCCACAGCTACTCGCTGAAATGGGACCTCAATTATGGGTAGTGGCTGGAGAGGGGCTTTAACCTGGTCTTGGGGCTTTCCCACTCGTTGGCACACCTCACAAGACCGGACATAATTAGCAACGTCCTTGCCCATTCCCTCCCAGTGGAAGGACTTCCCCAACCGGTCTTTGGTTCTGTTCACCCCAGAATGGCCACTGGGATGATCATGGGCTAAGCTCAAGAGCTTTACCCTATACTTAGTGGGAACTACCAACTGTCTTTGAGGATGCCAGTCTTCCTGGTGCCCACCAGAAAGAGTCTCCTTGTATAAAAGTCCTTGTTCTACAACAAACCGGGATCGGTTAGAAGAGCTGAGAGGCGGTGGGGTGCTCCGTGCCACCGCCCAAGCTTTCTGAAGGCTGTCATCTGCTTCCTGCTCGGCCTGGAACTGTTCCCTTGATGCTGGAGACATCAGTTCCTCCTTGGACTGTGGACCGAGGCTTGGTCCCTCTGGAAGCAATGCAGGTGCTGGGGCTGTTTCCATTGACTGTGAACCACTGTCCGCTGGTGCACTATGTGGTATTTCAGGCTCTGGCTGAGCCTCTTGGGTAGGGTTATCTGCTGCTTCCACCAGTTCAGACTCGCTGGTGCCCTCTGGCATTGGAGTTGTAGACGGGCTTGCAAGCGCTGGACTCAGTGCTGGCAATAGTTCTGGTGCTGGGTGCGTTGCCAGTTCCGGTTCTGGGTCTGGCTTTGGCTGGGTCTCTGGGATTGGATCCACTACGGCTGTTGCAGTCGTTGGCAGGGGATCCGGTTCCACCACCTGTGTTTGGGTCTCCGGTAACACAGACGGGGTCCTGGTGGACGGCTCAGGAACAGGGATGGGGGTGAAAGCTTGCTTAGCCTGGCTGCGGGTGACTATTCCCACCCTCTTGGCTAGCTTCACATGGTTGGCCAAGTCTTCCCCCAGCAGCATGGGAATGGGATAATTGTCATAGACTGCAAAAGTCCACATTCCTGACCAGCCCTTGTACTGGACATGCAATTTGGCTGTAGGCAAGGTTACAGACTGTGACACGAAGGGTTGAATTGTCACTGTAGCCTCAGGGTTGATGAGTTTGGGGTCCACTAGGGATTGGTGGATAGTTGACACTTGTGCCCCAGTGTCCCTCCAAGCGATAACCTTCTTTCCGCCCACTCTCAAGGTTTCCCTTCGCTCCGAGGGTATGAGAGAGGCATCTGGGTCTGGGGATCTTTGGTGTGATTGGGGTGTAATGAACTGTAATCGGTTGGGGTTCTTGGGGCAGTGAGCCTTTATATGCCCCAGTTATTACATTTAAAACATCGCCCTGCTAAGGTGTCACCGGGGCGATGTTGGTTGCTGGAGACTGGTGTGGTGGGGTGAGAAGGCGTCTGGGGTTTCCCTTGGGATGTGGGTGGGGCCTTGGGTTGTCCCCGGTGATAAGGTTTTGTTTCGGCTTGCCTCCAACTGCTACTAGCTTTTTTCTTTTCTGTCACCTCCACCCATTTGGCTCCAATCTCCCCCGCCTCGGTTACAGTTTTGGGCTTCCCATCTAGGATGTACCTTTCTATTTCCTCAGGAACACCCTCTAAAAACTGCTCCATTTGCAATAGGAAGGGCAACTCTTCCGTAGATTTAACATTGGCTCCTGATATCCAGGCATCCCAATTTTTCCCAATGTGGTAGGCATGTCGGGTAAATGACACATCAGGTTTCCACCTTAGGGCTCTGAACCGCTGACGGGCATGCTCAGGTGTTAGCCCCATTCTGATTCTGGCCTTGTTTTTAAAAAGTTCATAACTGTTCATGTGTTCCTTAGGCATTTCAGCCGCCAACTCTGCTAAGGGTCCACTGAGCTGCGGCCTCAGCTCTACCATGTACTGGGTTGGAGGGATGTTGTATCCAAGGCAGGCCCTTTCAAAATTTTCTAAGAAGGCCTCAGTATCATCGCCTGCCTTGTAGGTGGGGAATTTCCTGGGATGGGAAGTGGTACCTGGAGAGGAGTTGTTAGGATGGTCTGATGCACCCTGCCTAGTCCTTGCTGCTTCCAGTTCCATCTCTTTTTCTTTCAGCTCCATCTCTCTTTTATGGGCCTCCTGTTTGGCTTTTTCTTCTCTTTCATGGGCCTCCTCTTCAAGTTTTTTAATTTGAAGCAGTCTTTGATGTTTTCTTTCATTTTCTTCTGCTTCTAGTTTGGCCAGTTCTATTTTGTTAGCTGCTTCTTTGGTAGTCATTTTCCTGTTTTCTTGTGCTGGGTCACACCCTCTGCAGTTGACTGAAACTGGGATGTATTTAGCTCAGGCTCCTGCTGAGTGCTGCTGAGTTAACAGAGACTTTGTAACTAGCTACTTCCGAGGATGTAAAAAGAAAAAAAAAACAATTCAGCTTGTAAATTACCTTTACCAGATCAAAGTTTGCTCACTTATTGAACCGTTCTCTTAACAAAGGACCTTGTTAAAAAAACTTAACACCTCTGCCTTCAGGCAAGGAGAGATAAGATATGCATCTATCTACCTTCAGCTCTGCTTTCCAAGCAGCTAGAAGAAAAAAAAATCTCTTACTGGCTTTTGGGTTTAAAACGATCCCACCGCTGTGCCACCATGTCAAGGCTGTATCCCTACTTTGAACTTTAGGGTACAAATGTAGGGGCCTGCATGAAGACTTCTAAGCTTAACTACCAGCTTAGTTCTGGTCCGCTGCCACCATCCCAAAGCTAATTCCCTTTCCTGGGTAGCCTTGAGAGACCCTCACCAATTCCCTGGTGAATACAGATCCAAACTCCTTGGATCTTAAATAAGGAGAAATTGACCCTTCCCCCCTCCTTCCTTTCACCAACTCCTGGTAAATACAGATCCAAACCCCTTTTGGATCTTAAAACAAGGAGAAATTGACCCTTCCCCCCTCTTTCCTTTCACCAACTCCTGGTGAATACAGATCCAAACCCCCTTTGGATCTTAAAACAAGGAGAAATCAATCAGGTTCTTAAAAAGAAGGCTTTTAATTAAAGAAAAAGGTAAAAATCATCTCTGTAAAATCAGTATGGAAAATAACTTTACAGGGTAATCAAACTTAAAGAGCTCAGAGGACTCCCCTCTGTCTTAGGTTCAAAATGTAGCAAACAAAGATAAGCACTCTAGTAAAAGGTACATTTACAAGTTGAGAAAACAAAGTAAATCTAAGACGCCTTGCCTGGCTTTTACTTACAATTTTGAAATAAGAGAGACTTGTTTAGAAAGATGGGGAGAACCTGGATTGATGTCTGGTCCCTCTCAGTCCCAAGAGCGAACCACCCCTTAAAACAAAGAGCACACACAAAAGCCTTTCCCCCCCCCCCAAGATTTGAAAGTATCTTGTCCCCTTATTGGTCCTCTGGGTCAGGTGTCAGCCAGGTTACCCGAGCTTCTTAACCCTTTACAGGTAAAAGGATTTTGGAGTCTCTGACCAGGAGGGATTTTAGTACTGTACACAGGAGAGCTGTTACCCTTTCCTTTATAGTTATGACAGATGGTCTAGATCAGGGATCGGCAACCTTTGGCACGCGGTTCCGCAGGGTGAGCACCCTGGTGGGCAGGGTCGGTTTGTTTACCTGCTGCGTCCACAGGTTCGGCCAATTGAGACTCCCACTGGCCATGGCCAGACCAAAGGGAGCTGCGGGAAGCGGCGGCCAGCTCATCCCTCCTCCCGCGCCACTTCCCGCAGCTCCCACTGGCTGGAGCAGCAAACCGCAGGCAGTGAGAGCCACGATAGGCCGAAACTCTGGACGTGGCAGGTAAACAAATGGGCCCGGCCTGCCAGGGTGCTAAAGGTTGCTGACCCCTGGTCTAGATAATACTTAGTCCTGCCGTGAGTGCAGGTGACAGGACTAGATGACCTCTTGAGGTCCCTTCCAGTCCCAGGAATCTATGATTCTATAGATGAATATTGAGCTCTGAAACCTGAGTACTGATTTGTTTTTCACTCTGGTTGTAGATCCCGTTCCTGTGCCCAGTGCTGGATTGTTTGTGGAAGTGCTGCCCCCGCACGGCACATGGCAGAAGGGTGGTTGTGCCGCTCGGGTTTTTGTATGATCACAAATCAGTTTCGTGTCACTGTGTCTCTCGCACAGTAATAGCGGGCGGTGTCCTCGGGCTTCAGGCCAGTCATTTGCAGATACAGCTCACTCTTGGAATTATCCCTGGAGATGGTGAATCGTCCTTTCACTGAATCAAGGTAATATATAGTACCCCCACTGGGATATATATAAGCGACCCATTCCAGTCCCTTGCCAGGAGCCTGTCGGACCCAGCTCATGTAGGCGCTGCTGAAGTCGAACCCGGAGGCTTTGCAGGAGAGGCGGAGAGAGTCTCCGGGCTTTTTCACATCCCCTCCGGACTCCACCAGCTGCACCTGGGACCGGACACCTGGGAATAAAGACAGGCCATTAATATCGGTATAAAAACAGCGCTAACACAATATTCTTCTAACTCTGCCAGTTATTCATAGGAGGAAAATACCTTCCAAAGCTGCTACAGCGAAAATTACAAGGAGCAAAAATCCCATTTTCCCTGGTGCTGGAGAGGAAAGTGCTAAGGGGACTGACTGGTCACTGCCCAGACCCAGGGGCTGCGGATTGTGTCTCTGGGTGCAGCCTGGGCAGAGAGAGGCACAGATTTAAACAGGAAACTGTCTCCCTCATTTGCATGCCCTGCTTTATAAGAGACACACACTCATGCTGCCAGTGATCTTATTGACTCGCCCTAGGGCTCCCGGTGTGACTGTGTCTGTGCAGCGCCGGGCAAAAGGCGCTGGGGTCCGCCTGACACTTTCAGACGCCTGGGAGGAGTGACCAGCTCCCTGCAGTGACTGTATTTTCTCACCCAGGAACTGAGGGCCTGGCTATTGTGAGGTGATATTGGGGATTGGGGGGACTCACCCAGGAACTGAGGGCCTGGCTATTGTGAGGTGATATTGGGGATTGGGGGGACTCAGCTCTGGAGCCCCGTTCCACGCGCACAAGGGCCATGCAATGTCCGGTCGGGGGGGGTCAGTGTCTGGGGAGGGGTCATGTCCCAGGGATCCATTGGGCTGGGCCACCCGCTGGAGCGGGAAGATTTCCCAGGGAGCTGGGAGGGATTTGGGGAACAGAAGCCCCTTTCCCTTCCCAGCAGTGACCGGCTACATTGAAATGACCCGTGACACTAGGAACGTGATCTGAGCAAGCCTGGCTCGTGCTCTGGACCAGGTCTGGGGGCCCGTCTGTGGGTGCAGGTGGGAGAAGCTAGGGGTGGGGGGAGTCTGAGGACAGAGTTAAGGTTTTGCAGTGGAGCCTCCCTGACATTAGTGGGCCAAGAGCGGCGTGTGTGGGAGTTTTTCTTTAGGGGAGAGTCGAGGGAGGATTCAGGCTACAGCGAAGTAAGATTATTATGCAGGTAATTACCGAGTGATCCACCCCCTGCCACCCATTCACCACTAAGCATCATCATCAAGATCATTTACTCAGCTTCTGTCTACACTTTATTGCTTATTAATAAATAACTTTCTCCTGGTTGCGTTTAAAGAACTTGTGTGATGTGAACTATGTGTTTTTTAACCATCCCCAAGATGTAATATTGAGGGATAATAACAACAAACAACAAAAATATTTCCATTCCCACTGACTTTCAGACAAGTATCAGCATTCACACAGAGACACAGATCTCCATTCCCATTACCACTGATGTTCCCTTTCATATCCCCACACTCATTCACACACACTGGAGAGAGAGAGAGAGAGAGAGAGAGAGAGAGAGAATGTCAGATAGTTCTTGTGGTCTTAGCCCATGAAAGCTTATGCTTAAATAAATTTCTTAGTCTCTAAGTGTACGTCTACACTACCTGCCAGATCGGCAGGTAGTGATCGATTTATCGGGGATCTCCGGAACTCCACCACAGCGAGAGGCGGAAGTGGAGTCGATGGGGGAGCCACGGCCATCGATCCCGCGCCGCGAGGACGCGAAGTAAGTGATTCTAAGTTGATCTAAGATATGTCAACTTCAGCTACACTATTCTCATAGCTGAAGTTGCGCATCTTAGATTGATCCCCCTCCCCCAGTGTAGACCAGGCCTAAGGTGCCACAAGTACTCCTGTTCTTCTTGTGGTCTTAGTTTTCTGTCTACGAAATGGAGACAGCCATAATGTCCTCCCACCCATAGGAGTTATGAAGATACATTTATTAATGTTTCTGGGGTGCTGAGATACTGCAATGATGGCCAGCGTGGATGTTCCAAAACAGCAGGTTATCTTTGAGGTCTGTCAAACCAGGCTTCTTTCCAGTGAAAGCTTTGGTCATTAATTTAAACCTTTTTTGTAGCTAAACTTTTTCTTTTATTATGAAGACTTCTAATATACTGAGTAGTAACTTACACTTTGAGACTATTCAGAAAGGAGTTAATCGGCCTGATTCCACTGGTGTGATTTTGGCTTAATCTTCTCCCACTTACCGCACTCCAAATCACCAGTAATTCCATTGGAGTCAACCTGACTGAGTCTCATTTTACGCAGCCCAGTTTGAACTGGGAGTAACTCCATGGATGTCAGAGGATCAGAGTCTTATTTCACCCCGGTGTAAATCAAAAGTAGCTCTATTGGACTCATTAAGGCTAATTCTCCTGTCACTCCTTCTCGTGTAAATCAGGAGTGTCTTTTGGAATCAATGAAGCTGATTCTCCTCTCAGCCACGAGGAGTAATTGAGAACATAATCAGGACCAATGGATCTACCCATGGAGTAAAGTACTATTTGATATGAGTAATGGCAACCAGAATCTCACCCCATGTTAGCATTGTCACAATTTGAAATGTAAAATCAACATGAACATTTAAGTCCAGAATTTTTACCTGCCTGGAGTAGAAATGTAGTTGTACTGAAGTCAATGGCACTACACCCATTTACTCCAAGTGAGGATCTACTCCCTTAACTTTCCCCTTCAATTCCCCTATCAGAAGAATTTCCCTTTTAACCTTGATGACAAGGGAGGAAAGGCGTCCCCATGCTGAGCCAGACTCTTCAAAGTTGTGCAGTGCCATCGAGTTCTAGTTTGGAGGGGTTTTCATTCAAACTCCCCATTCCCAAAATTGTTTTCAGCACAAAAACAGTGCAGTGCCTGCAAAATCTCTCCCCGTCTGACACTTGGTTAGGAAGTAGGCAGGAAATGGGGGGGGGGGGGAAGACAGACAGGCCTTCAGCTGTGTCTTTCTATGAAATCGAAAGTCCATGTGGTTTTCAGAGCTGACCACAGCTGCAGATGAAAATGAGAACCGCCAGCTAAAAGACACCCAGAGCTCTGCTGCCATCATGTGCACATTAATGGATGTTGCTGTTTCTGTCTCATTCCTCTGTGTCCGCTAAGTAATCTCTAGTGGCCATTGTAGAGAACAGCCTCCTGCTGGCCATTCCTACCCCTTGGCTGAAAGCATGTGTGGCATTACACAATATCGTCCCCCTGTCTCATGCCATGTAGCAGCCATTGTACAGAATGGCCTTATTTTATTCATACTTGGCTATTGGAAAAAGCGGAAGGCAAGCGATTCTGCATTTTCAGAAGTTTTGCGTCTCCCTTCTGTCTTTCCCCACCTACTCTCTAGGCACCCATTGACTAGTGGAGTGGGACTCAGGAGATCTGTGTTCAGGCTGAAGTTAGCTATCCAATTCCCTTGAACCTCATTGGGAGCCATGTGCCTAATTCCCTTAGGCCTCCTTGAATAGCTCAACTTCTATTACCAGCGCTGCCACATACTCAGTGTGTGATGGGAACAGAGGAATTGCTCCAACGGCTCAGTCCTGTCCATCTAGCTCAATTCTTCAACAGAAGCCAATACCGAATGCTTGAAAAGAAGGTGTAAGATCGGTTCCTACTAGAGTCAATGGGATACACTAGCCGTAGGGGAATTTTCTTCTCAACCACATTCAGTTAAAGCAAAACTGAATGGGTTGTCCAAGGTCTCTTCTGTTTTGAACAAGCATGTCAACCTTTAACTTCATTTCCCATCAAGTAACAATGGCTTCCTACCATTTATGGCTGTCGTGGGGATAAATACATTATTGTTTTTGAGGGGCTCAGATCCTTCCAAGGTGGGAGCCATGGAAGATCCTGAACCAAACGTCATTTTTTATGTTGGTCAAGCTTTGGCTAGAAATACAAATGTTTCACAGTTTCACTTTAAATGACGAGGACTTCTGAACACCGAGTATGCACTTATTCTGTGACTAGTGACAATGGAGTCAATGGGGCAGAGCCCCCCTCCCGCCCCTCAGTGTAAAGCAGAAGTGATTTCACTGTACTCAAAGAGCCTGATTTTCTTAATCAGTCTAGTGTAAAGCAGAAATAATCTCATTGTACTCAATAAGACTCATTTACCATGGTGTTCGTCAGCACTAAATTCACTGGTGTCATGGGGCTGATTCTCCTTTCACGTACTCCTGTGTAAATTAGGAGAGACTCCAGTCTACAGCCACTGTTACCGAGAGGAGAATCCTGAGCAATGGAGCTACTCACGGAGTAAAATACTACTTGACATGAGTAATGGGAACAGAATCTCACCCCCTGCTAGCATTGCCCTGTTTTGAAATATAAAAAATCAATGTAAAGATTTAGGGCTAGATCATGAGGTCGTGTGTCTGTGTGCAGTGCTAATGAAGTCAGCACGGTTACGCTGAATTACACCACCTGAGAATCTGTCTCTTTCCAGTTTCCTCTTTCTAGCAAAGGAATCGGGCTAGATTTTAAAAAGTCTTTAGGGACATGAAGATGCAAAGTAGGAACCTACTGGGATTTTCAAAATAGGGTAAGAAGGTTTGGCACCTAACTCCCATTGAAAATAATGGGAGTTAGGCACCTAACTTACCCAAAAAGTATCTAAAATACCTTTAAAAATAGGACCAGTTTTCCTGAAAGTCAGGCATAAGTCGGGTGAAACCCCCTCAGCCTCTGCAAGACACTTCAAAGCTATTAATTGCAAGACAGTCTTATTCTGGTAGCATCTTTCATACATAGTCTCATCCCTTAAAATTGTACACCATACAGCAATAGGATAGTAGCTCTTAAAATCTTTTCCTGTCTGGTGCTGTTAGTTAAGAAAGTAGCAAGCATTGGGAAACCACAGACTTTCAGCTGGAATTTAAAATGAAAGAGAAACTCCATGTGGTTTTCACAGATGACCACAGCTGCAGGTGGAACTGAGAGCTGCTCGATCTCTGTCCTGCAAAAACTCTGCTATCATGACTTGCTCAGTAGTGGGTGTCTCATTCCCCTACCTGCATTATCAACTCCTGGTCATTGTACAGGGCACCACATGCTATCACTTCCTGACCATTTGCTGCTTCCGCGTGGTCACTACGCAATAGACTTCTCTGTCCCATTCCCCAAATTATGCTGCCCTCTGGAGACCACTGCACCAGAGGAATTTGTATTCCCTCTAGGCTATTGCAAATAGGTGGCATATTAGGATTAGAATCCAGATCACCTCCCTCCCTGTCCAGCATTGTCACCGATATCATATAGATATACTGTAGCTGAAATGATATGCTGTGGCTCCAAAAAAAAATCATGGGTTTGTTACAGAAATGACGAGTTGGGCTCTTTGCTGTGTGTCACGCAGAGGGGCATAATGTTCTCAGAATGGTATTTATGGCCTCACAAATCTGTGTCTCTGTCTTCCATTTTCCTTAAAATACGAGTGCTCCAGTTCAACATTTCAGCTGGATGCAGGACCCACTGGGTGGGACGGTCTCACATAATGGTCCTTTCTCCCATTCAAATCCACAGGTCATTATTGTTGGCATTTTAGTAACACCTGAATGGTCCCAACCAAGATCAGGCTTCCAGTGTGTCAGGTGCTACCCATACACACCACAGGAGACAGGCCTTGCGCTGAACAGGTTTCAGTCTAAACCAACAAGCCCAACAAAGGAATCAGAGATGGGGAAGTCACTTGATTCACTTCACATCGTGGCAAAGCCTGGAGCAGAACCACAATTTCCTGAATCCCCCTGTAGTGGCCTGACCAGCAGACCATGCTGCTTCCCAATCACAATCTCATTTGAAGAACGCGAGATAAAATTGCAGAGACCAAAGCCATGAATCTCTCAGGGTAAAATTCAACCCTTTGGAGAGGGAGCAGAGCAAGGCCTGTTCCCCAAGGAACCCGTACTCTGAGCACTGATGTGGGACCCCACTGACTCATAGGGCCTTTTACTGTCCTTATGCCCCAGGATAAAGTTCATGCAGGACAGAGCTGGGAGGGCAGTTCCAGGAGGGATATTTTAGGAGAGGAAGCCAGGCAGTGATCACTGTGTATTTCTGGCACAGTAGTAAGTAGCCGTGTCTGCAGCTGTGAGACTTTTTATCTTTAGCCTGGCAGTGGCACTGCTGGTGGATGGAGCAACCCGTCCTTTGAACTCATCCACGATGTAGGTTGTGTAACCTGTTTTGAAGGCTGTTAGCCAGACCAGACTTTTCCCAGGGGCTTGTCGGATCCAGCTCAAATGGTGGTCATTGATATTATACCCAGAAACGACACAGTCCAGGGTAAGGGAACTGCCTGGCTCTGCCTGGGCAGAACTCGGCTGGGTTAAAGTGACCACGGCCCCGCAGCCTGTAAAAGAAACAGAACAGAACAGGGTGTTATATCACACCCGACCGGGGAATTCACCTTATTTGCAATAGACATTTTAGAGGACACTGCAAGACACTGCCACTCTGCAATGGGCAGTTACAAAATAATCAGCCTATGTGAGAAGCTTTTCCCAACCCTGCTCATTGACAGATTGGTTTGGTGCTTAAACCAATGACTCAGTGATGTCATCAGTTCCTGGTATATAAGAAAAATAACCCAACACCTTACACGGCCACTCCCAATGGAGAGTCAGTGGTGGAGTATGTCCTGACCTTCCGGGAAAGACTTGCTGAACTCATAGGCCTGGCCGGGTAGAATCTGGCCAGAGCCCAGAGGAAACAGATGGTCTGGTATGACCGCACATCGCGGGCCCGTGCCAATGCCACCGGGGATCAGGTGATGGTTCTCATCCCCGTGAGGAAAAACAAACTACAGGCCATCTGGGAAGGTCCTTTCAAGGTTGTCAAGCAACTAAATGAGGTAAACTATGTGGTGGAGCTGTCAAACCAGTCAAACCACCACCGGGTGTACCATGTGAATATGATGAAGCCATATTATGACAGGGGGAATGTGTGTTGGCAGTATGTGGACATTGGGAGGAGCAGGACGATGACCCTTTAGTAGATCTATTCCCTGGGACAAGAGCTGGCTCCCCCCTAGAAACAATCCCCATCTCTGATCGGCTAACCTCTGCCCAGCAAGCTGAGATCAGAGGGGTGCTGCATCTGTACCCACAGCTGTTTTCCAACCAGCCTGGATGCACTAATCTGACTGTCCACCAGGTGGAGACAGGATCACACCCACCTATAAGATGCTCCCCCTTCTGAGTCACAGGGAAAACTGCTCAGGACCTGAAAAGAGAGGTCAGGGACATGCTGGCTTTGGGGGTGATCCAGCCATCTTCCAGCCCTTGGGCCTTGCCGGTGGTTCGGGGCCCCAAAAAGGACGGGTAGATCCGGTTCTGTGTGGACTATCGGAAGCTCAATACCATCACTGTATCTGATGCCTACTCCATGCCCAGGCCTGACGAACTCCTAGACAAGCTTGGGGGAGCTCGGTACCTTACCGCCATGGATCTTACAAAGGGCTACTGGCAAGTGCCACTGGATGCAGATGCCAGGCTGAAATCTGCCTTTATCACCCGTCTGGGGCTCTATGAGTTCCTCACCCTGTCTTTCGGCTGCAAGGGAGCACCAGCCACCTTCCAGCGCCTGGTGGATCAGCTCCTGAGGGGGATAGAGAGTTTTGCTGTGGTGTATATTGATGACATCTGTGTTTTAGCCAGATGTGGGAGGACCACGTGTCCACGTTAGACAAGTGCTGGACCGACTCCAGGAGGCTGGGCTGACCATAAAAGCAGAGAAGTGCAAGGTGGGGATGGCTGAAGTAGCCTACCTGGACCATCGAGTGGGGAGCAGCTGCCTAAAGCCGGAACCAGACAAAGTGGAGGTGATCAGAGTCTGGCCCGCCCCCCAAACCAAAAAGCAGGCCCAAGCCTTTATTGGGATGGCGGGGTACTATCAAAGATTCATGCCCCACTTTAGCGCCATAGCCGCCCCCATCACTGAGCTGTGCAAAAAGGAGAAGCCAGACTAGGTGGTCTGGACCGAGCTGTGCCAGAAGGCTCTCGGGGCGCTGAAGGAGGCTCTGGTCAGTGGCCCAGTTCTGGCAAACCCAGACTTTGACAAGCCCTTTATGGTGTTCACTGATGCCTCAGACATGGGACTGGGTGGTGGTGTTAATGCAGGATGATGAAAAGAGGGAGAGACTCCCCATTGTGTACCTGAGAAGAAGTTGCTACTCGGGGAGCAAACCTATGTGGTGTGACAGACCCAGACCAGTGGGGTACAGGAGTCTGGTCCTATTGGGATCCAGGAAGTGGGCGGGCAAAGCCCGCCTACTGCTAAAGGATCCCCCCCAGCCTAAGGGGGGGGGGGTCCACAGGACCTGGAGACCAAAAAATTACAGTTAGGACAACTAATAAAAGAACAGGGACAGGAGTGAGGTCAAAGGGTCAAACGAAGGGAACCAGACGGGGACACCGAGCAGAGAACCCCGGACAGCGCCCACTGCTCCTCGAAGGCGTCAAGGGAGCCAGTGGACGCCGCCCAGAGGAACTCTGCCCGGATACGTGAAAGAACGGAGGACCTGAAATACGCCCCACAGTCACAGGAAACTCCATCGGCCATCCTCCTCACTCTGGTTTTATAGATGGCCAGTTTCGCTAGGGCCAGAAGGAGGTTGACCAGGAGGTCCCGTGACTTTGTGGGGCGACTGATAGGGAGTGCATAAATAAAAAGGTGAGGAGAAAAGTGCAACCAAAATCTTAACAAAATATCCGTGAGGAGCCGGAATAGGGGCTGCAGCCTGGCGCACTCCAGGTAAACATGCGCCAGGGTCTCCCTCACGCCGCAAAAGGGGCAGGTGTCTGGGATAGGGGTAAACAGCGCGAAGTACACGCCCGTGCTCACGGCTCCGTGAAGGAGCCGCCAACTGATGTCCCCGGTGGGCTTCGGGATCAGAACAGAATAAAGGCTGGCCCACCGGGGCTCCTCACCCTCCAGAGGTGGCAGAAGGTCCCGCCACTTCGTATCGGGGCGGGACGCGAGGGTGAGGACATGAAGAACATGGAGCACGAGCGTGTATAGATGTTTCCTTGGCGCGGTGCGGAACAGAACCGGCTGCAGATGGTGCAGCCGGCTCATGGCAAATGGACGGGGAGGGGGCTGGTTGGGTCCACGGGGCAGGGGCCCGATGAAAAAGTCTGGAGGGCTCGGAGTGGAGGGTGGGCGGGGCGTGCCCTCTCGCAGGACCCGGTCGAGATAGTCCTGAGCAGCGGGCGGCAAAGCGGCCCTCACCTCCTGAAGTACGCACCGGGGAGTATGAGGTCTGGAGAGCCCCATGCGCTGAGCAAGCGTCAGGGGATCCAGCCAGTCTCCCCAGTCGTAGTCCAGGAGGTCTCCGACTTTGGTGACTTCTGCTAGGACCAACCTCTGGCGCACCATGGGGGACTCCGCCACCTGCACACGAAGCTGGGGGTTGTGTAGCAGGGGCTCCGTGAGGAGATCTGCCCCCACGGTGGCTGCCACAGACCTGGTCACTGAAAACAGTTTCCAGGTCCGGAGGAGATCCTGGTAGAAGACCGGCAGCTCGGAGAGGCCTCGCGGAAGACCTCTCGGATGGAGACAAAGGAGCTGCTGGTCATATCGGAGCCCTCGGAAGCTGCGCAGGAAGGCATGCGCCAATACGCTCCATGCCGGACTACCTGCACCATAAAGGAGCCTCTGCAGGGCCTGGAGACGGAAGACGTGGACCTGAGCGTGCAGACACTTCAGGCCCTGCCCTCCCTCCTCCAGGGGTAGATGGAGAACCCCCACAGAGACCCAGTGCAGTCCTGACCAAAAGAACTCCAGAATCAACATCCGGAGGGTGGTCAGGAAGCCCGGGGCCGGGACCAGGGTGTTGAGCCGGTACCAGAGCATGGACAGGACTAGTTGATTGAGCACCAGTGCTCTCCCTCGAAGGGAGAGACACCGGAGCAGTCCTGTCCATTTCCGGAGCCGCTCCGACACCCTGCCCTCTAAACCTAGCCAGTTCTCCGGCGGAGACGGATGCGTGGCAGAAAGGTAAACGCCGAGATAGAGCAGCGGACCCGCGCTCCACCGGATGGCCTGAAGCGCGGGTGGGAGGGAGCTCGCCTGCCACCCGTCCCCTACCACCAGGCCAGAGCTCTTGACCCAATTGACCCGGGCGGAGGAGGCCGCCGAATAGATGGTCTGGCAAGCCTCCACCCACACCAAGTCGCCCGGGTTCTGGACCACGAGGAGCACGTCGTCAGCGTACGCCGACAGGACTAGCCGCAGCTCCGGCTCCCGCAGCACCAACCCTGCCAACCTCCTACGGAGGAGACAGAGGAAGGGCTCGATCGCCAGAGCATACAGCTGGCCCGAGAGGGGGCACCCTTGACGTACTCCTCGCCCGAAGCTGACCGGTTCGGTCAGGGTCCAGTTGAGCCTGACCAAACACTCTGCGGAGGCGTACAGCACCTGGAGAAAACCCACAAACTGGGGCCCGAAGCCAAACGCTCGCAGAGTGCCCAGGAGATACCCGTGGTCCACCCTGTCGAACGCCTTCTCCTGATCCAGGGACAGGAGGGCGAACGACAGACCATCCCTACACCCGAGTTCCAAGAGGTCCCGGACCAGATACAAGTTGTCGAAGATGGTGCGGCCCGGGACGGTGTAGGTCTGGTCTGGGTGGATCACGTCCGCCAGCACGGACCCTAGCCGCTGCGAGATGGCCTTCGCTACGATTTTATAGTCCGTGCTGAGGAGCGAGATGGGACGCCAATTCCGTAAATCGCGCAGGTCCCCCTTCTTCAGCAATAAGGCGAGCACGGCTCGCCTGCACGAAAGAGTGAGGACCCCGCCCTGCAAGGACTCGGCCCAGACGGTGACAAGGTCCGGGCCGAGGACGTCCCAAAACACGCGGTAGAACTCCACCGTCAGCCCGTCCATGCCTGGAGATTTATTGGTGGGCATGCTGCGGAGGGCTTCCGAGAACTCGGCCAGAGTGAGAGGTATCTCCAGCCGGTCTCGGTCGCCCGTGCTGACCGTCGGGAGTTCATCCCAGAGCATTCTGCAAGCGTTAGGATCGGTCGGATCTGGGGAGAAAAGGCCTGCGTAGAAGGCCCTGGCCCTCCCGCACATTTCCGCCGGATCCGTGAGGGGGGTGCCGTCCTCTGCTAGAAGGCAGGTGACGTGCTTCTTGGCCCCCCTCTTTTTCTCCAGGGCGTAGAAGAAGCGTGAGCCGCGATCCATCTCCCGAAGGAGGCGTATGCGGGATCGAACAAAGGCACCTCGGGCCCGATGGTCCTCGAGGGTCTGGAGCTCTTCCCGCTTCTCCCGGCATGCTCCGCAGAGGGATGGATCACCGGGGCTGGCGGCCAGATGCCTCTCCAGCTCTAAGACCTCCCGTTCCAACTGCCCTATCGCCGCATCCCTCCGTTGGCTGGCACCCCGGGTGTAGTCACGGCAGAAGAGCCTGGCGCGCACCTTCCCCAGGTCCCACCACCGCCGTGCCAAGGGAAAGGCACGCCGCTGCCCTCACCAGGCCAGCCAGAACTCCCGGAAGGACGCCACGAAGCCCACATCCTCCAACAAGCTATTATTAAAGTGCCAATAGGCCGGCCCCGGCCTCTCCGCGCAGAGAGAGGCTGTCACGGTGGCTAGATGGTGATCTGAAAAAGGGGCCGGCCGGACGCTGGAGGAGTGGGCCCGGGAAAGATGGAAGCGTGACATAGAGATGCGGTCCAACCAGGAGTGGTACGACCGATGGACCTCCACCCAGACAAAAGTGAATGTCGAAACATCATCCGGGTGGTGGTCGTGCCAGACGTCCACCAGGGAGTGATGTCCGACGATCTCCCGGAGGATATCCGCGGCGGCCGGGTGCTGCTCGGTCCCCGAGCGGTCCCGTTCCTCAAGGGTGGCGTTAAAGTCCCCGCCCAGGACCAGGCACTCGCGAGGATCCAAGGTGCCGAGGAAGGCGGACGCCTGCTGATAAAAACACAACCTCTCTGGGCCCAATGTCGGGGCGTAAACGTTGACGAGATTAACCACAAGCCCCTCCATGCGGACCCGGAGGTGTAGCAGGCGGCCTGGCACAGCCTCGGCGACGCCCAGCACCTCGGGCCGTAGGTTGGGGGAGAACAGGGTCGCCACTCCAGCCGTACGAACTGTGAGGTGGCTAAAATAGACCCTGTCCCCCAACTCCAGCCGCCAGCTAGCTTCAGCGGCTGGATCCGTATGGGTCTCCTGCAGGAAAATCACAGAGTACCCCCCCTCCCGAAGGAGGGAGAGCACCTGGCTCCTGCGGAGACCCATCCTACAGCCTCGGGTGTTCAATGTTGCGAAGATGATCGGTGCCATGAGGAGGGCTTGGGGGGATCCTCGCCGGCAGAGATGCTCACGGCCTCTGTCAGGCCGCGCAACAATCCGTGACCTACCCCGTAGGCGATTAAGGAGTCACGGAAGAGGCGGACCCATTGGTAGGCCTCAGCGGCCTGCCTCCCGGTCCTCTTACCCTCCCCCATGAGGGCCCTTGCGGCCCGGAGGATCTGATGAAAATCCCCCCATCGCTGGAGTGCAAGCTGTACCTTGTTGCAGGAGCCACGGACGTCCTCAGGGAACTCTCGTAGCTCCTCTCTCAGCGTATGGGGGGGTGGGGTTACCGATCTATGGCTATCCCCCAGCGGGGCCCCTGTCACAGCCCCGTGGCCCACCAAGACGGGCAAGCAGGGGGCAGACCCTCGACGTGGTGTCCGATGGGCTGGCGCCACGTGGCCCGCCTCAGACCCTGGCTCAATGGGGGGTGGCGGAGGGAAAATAGCAGCCCCTGGTGGGTCGGGACAAGGAAAAACAGAGGCCGCTCCTTGGGGGTCGTCCTCTGGGATATGGAAGGAGACAGCCCCAGGGGCGGCAATAGCATCACAGGAAGTGGATGGGATAGAGACTGGGTCGGTGTCAGGGGCAGGGTCGGAGTCAGGAATAGGGACAGGGGAAGGGGCGATAGTGGGATCGGGGGCCCCAGCAGCCAGGCTCCTGGGTGGGGGGGGTGGCACCCCGCAAATGGGCTCAGGGATTTGCGGGGAGGGAGGTGGGCCCTCCGTGATGCCGGGCTCGTGCTCCAAAGCAGATGGTAAGGCCACGGCATCCATAGGTGGAGAATCAACGACGGGGCCCCCACCCAGGGAGGAGGTTGGCTGCCCCTCAGCCACGAGGGAGTCCCCTGGCGACTCGGGTCCCGGTTGCATGGCACTGGCCATCGCCTCAAGAGGCTCGGTGGCCGCTAGCGGGGTGCCATCTGCGGCCTGGTTGGTGGAAGAGTCCAGGGGCTCCTCGGAGGCGGGAGCGGAAGCAGTGGGTAAGGGGACGGAACATGGGGAAAGGGGGGCTGAGGCGAGGTCACTCAGATCGAGGCCCGCTGGCAGAGGGTCGTCCTCCCCCTGGGTAACCGGGGTCAAACCCAGGGCCTCGATCTCCTCATAAATGGAGGGGAGATCACCGTCCACCACCCCAGGGCTCTCCCCGCCAGCACCCAAAGCGACGCTCGCCTTGGTGCTTGCAGGGGCTTCAGATTGTAAGGGGGCGAGAGGGGCTCCATCAGGGGCTTCCATAGGAAGGGACACCGGAGGAGGGGTAGTGCTTTCCTCCGATGCTGCCACGTCTTCCCTAGCCGGTAATGGTGGACAAAACCCACCCGGGGGCAAAGCGGAAGGCTCAGCATCGGTGCCCCCCTTCCTGGTCTTCCGGGGGGCTACCGCATCATATGGAAGGAGCGGAGCTCGAGCCTTCCGCTTGCCCCGCTTCCCCTGTACTAAGGACCAGCCCTCCATGGCATCATCCGGGGGTTGGCTAACAGGGGTCGGGTCAGGGAGCAAGGGTGAAGGCTCAGGGACTCGGGGAGGCAATGGTGGGGCAGCATGTAGGAGGGAGGAGCCACCCTGGGGCATGCCCTCTTCTATGCCCGGTGGTATCCCTACCTCACCCTCCTCTACAGGCCCTGCCAGATTGCAGGCGGCAGAGGCGGGGCCCTCCTGCTCGTCTGGGCACACTAGGGGAGATACCCCTTGGGCCCGAGCGGGAGCGTTGTTGGGCCGGAAAGGAGGAGGGGCGGCTTCGGGTGCCGGGCAGCCAGGGGCGCCAGCGATGACGGGGCCGGCGCCCTGCCGGGGCTCGGGGGTCCCGGATGCCCCTCCGTGCTGGGCCAAGGGGCAGTCCCTCCGGACGTGCCCCATCGCCCGGCAGAGGTAGCACCGGGCCTCCCCCGTTGAATAATGCACCCGGTAGCGGGCCCCCTGGTAGGGGACCAAGAAGGACCCCTCGAGCGCCTCACCGTCACGTGCCGCCGGCGGCAGTTGTAACTGTACCTGCCGGCGGAACGAGAGGACATGACGGAGGGCGGGGTCTTTGCAGCCCAACGGGAGAGGGCTGACCACGGAGATCGGCCTCCCCAGGGTAGAGAGGGCAGGTAACAGGGCGGCATTTGGAAGGAAGGGAGGGACAGAAGTCAGGACCAGTCGGGCGCCCAGGTCTTCTAGCGGCTCCAGGGGGACGAACACACCCCCCACCGCCAGGCCCTTCTCCACCGCCTCCTGGGCAGCGGCCTCCGATGCTAGGAAGAAGACGACCTTTCCGTACATCTTGGAGGCCGCCACAATGGCCGTGGGCCCCACCACCCTCGCCAACGCCCGCACGTAGGTTTCCACGTGGGGCGAGGCGGGTACCAGGAGGCAACGGACGCCGTGCTTCCTAGTCAAGGTGGGGAAGGGGCCCCGGCCACTATAGATGGTAGCAGAGGCGGTGGTTGATTGAGATGATGATGCAGCGGCAGGCAGGGGGGCCGCCGCTACCTGGGCATATGCCCTGGGGGCCGGGGGAGGGACACCTACAGAGCTGGTGGAGGGAACAGCGGGGAGGGATGCCGCGGCCGATGGCGGGGCCGTGGCGGCAGCCCCCGCCATGGAGGGCCTGGCCTTCTTGGCGGGGCCTTTACCTTTCTTTGTGCCCTGGCCCTTCCTGCCGGCTGGGGGGGCTCCCCCAGAGTCGGAGGGAGCGAGGGACGTTGCAGCAGCGGAGGTCACCTCGGTATCTGCCGCTGCCGGCGCTCCAGCAGGGGTGGTAGTAGGTGGCTCGGCAGCAGCGGTTGAGATAGAGGCTAGGGGGGACGATGGTGGGGTGGGTGGAGGAGGGGCAGCAGGGTCTGCCCGAGAGGTCCCACTCGCCTCGTCCCCTGCCATAATGAGGACGGGGGCAGAACAAACACCGGAGGGGGCAGGGAGAGGGGAAGCAGGTCGACCACTTCTCCCCGCTAGGCTGTAGGCAGGGGAGGAGGGCGCCAAAAAAAAAAAAAAAAAAAAAAGGGGTGGTGGTGGATGGGGGAGCTATCAAGGGCTAGGGGTCAGTCACCGACTCAGGGAAGGTTTCCGGCTCCTCTTGTTGCACCAAGGAAGGGAGGATATAACAGCATTGGGGGGTGCAGTGAGACAGAATCAAACTAAAACGGGGAGGGGTACAAGCGCATAGGAGGGGACATGGGCGCACGAGGGGAGGGGCTAATCAGGGCAAGGGGACCGCAGGGGGAAGGGAGCAACCAGGCGGGAAATGGGGCAGAGGAACCACGGGGCTAACTTCAGAGGCTGGGGCGGGTCAAACAAAGGCTGCAGAGGGAAAGGGCGGGGCAGGCAAACAAACTGGAGCTAGCGAGGGGCTGGGGCAAGGGGGAGGGGCAAAAGGCAGCAGGGGCAAAGCTGGGGGCTTGCTGCAGGGGGGGGTCAGTCCAAAAGGGGGGGGGTACATGCAGCCACGTGCGCTTGTAACAAAAAGAAAGTCTTTGGAAGCTGGCTGCTGTATCAGGCCCAATGGTGGCAACAGGGCATAGCAAGCCTAGGTGAGCAGCTGAAATCCCAGAGGCAGGAGCTCAAGGTAGATGGTAAGTAGCCAGTGGGGGTAGTGGAGGGGGCAACGATGATGGTGGGGATCGGGGGGGGACACAGATGGACCAGGGGGCAGGCTCCACGCCACACCCCCTGTGTCCCCACAGACACAGTCTAGATCCCCACCACAAGAGCACAGTTCAAAAGTTACTCAGTCCGGGAGGGCCCCCTCCACGGTGGTCTGTAGAATTCCTACGCGCTCCCCCACTGGCAGATGGTCCTCTTCTTCTCCTCAGGGCTCCAGCAGCTCCCCAGCAGCAAACGCAGCAGCTCCAGGCGGCAGTCTGGTGGCCAGCAGGAAGGACCCTTCTCAGGTGGTGATGGTGGTGGTGGCATCCCCAGCAGCAGGAGCAATGGCTGGGGTCTCTCCCTCCCCTCCTCTGGGGAGTGGGCCAGCAGGCCCCCCCCAAGGGGCTGTAGCTGGAGCAGCAGCAACCAAGGGTGTGGGTGGGTCTGGCAGCCGGCCAGCAAGCAGGTAGCAGAGAAAGAGGAGAAGCAGCCCCCTCCCTCCCTCCAGGCCAGAGGGCTACAGGAGAGTGATCTATTATCCCAGGTCAGACAGGGTTTCTGTTCCCTGAGTGACCAGAGAAGGGGCTGCACTAGAATAATCAGGAACCTGCTAAAACCAGTTAAGGCAGGCAGGCTAATTAGGACACCTGGAGCCAATTAAGAAGAAGCTGCTAGAATCAATTAAGGCAGACTAATCAGGGCACCTGGGTTTTAAAAAGGAGCTCACTTCAGTTTGTGGGGCGAGTGTGAGGAGCTGAGAGTGAGAGGTGCAAGGAGCTGAGAGGGTGTGGGTGTGTGCTGCTGGAGGACTGAGGAGCACAAGCATTATCAGACACCAGGAGGAAGGTCCTGTGGTGAGAATAAGGAAGGTGTTCGGAGGAGGCCATGGGGAAGTAACCCAGGGAGTTGTAGCTGTCATGCAGCAGTTACAGGAGGCACTATAGACAGCTGCAGTCCACAGGGCCCTGGGCTGGAACCCGGAGTAGGGGGCGGGCCTGGGTTCCCCCCAAACCTCCCAATTGACCTGGACTGTGGGTTCTTCCAGAGGGGAAGGTCTCTGGGCTGTTCCCCAACCCACATGGTGAATCTCTGAGGCAAGAAAATCTGCCAATAAGCACAGGACCCACCAAGATACAGGAGGAACTTTGTCACAGTGGCTATTGAGAAGGAATGCCTGGCCATGGTGTGGGCCCTTAAGACCTAGAGCCATATCTATTTGGGCGACACTTCACCATGCACACCGACCACTCTCCCCTGACCTGGCTACACCAGATGAAAGGAGCCAACGCCAAGCTCCTGAGGTGGAGTCTGCTCCTGCAGGATTATGATATGGACGTGGTCCATGTGAAGGCAAGTGCCAACATGATAGTTGATGCGTTGTCCTGGAGAGGGGGCCCTGAACTTCCCCAGGTCACTGGTCAGAGTGACCCCCCTCAGTTCAGTCTCAAAGGGGGGAGAGATGTGACGCAGTAGGGAGCGGGGCGGATTGACTTGGGAATGTCCTCTAGTTTTACTGGGACTGTCTGCACTGGGAATGGGAGAGCAGGGGGTGACTTTACTTGAGGGATGATACCTGAGCCTGTAACCCGAGCCAGGATGGGGGTTGGGGCCAGGTGACACCTTTGCCTGGGAAACTGGACAAAGGCTGGAGGAGGAGCTGGGGGGAGGCTGAGTGAGACTGCCGGAGGGGATTTCAGTTTAGAGCTGGCTGGGGAAACGGAACCCCAGGACTGGGGTCTAAGCTCCCTGTCCCCCAGAGGGACCTCACTTAGGGGTCCTGTTTGTAACTACAAGCTCTGTTTCGAACTGTGCTCCTGTCATCTAATAAACCTTCCATTTTACTGGTTGGCTGAGAGTCCTGGTGAATCACAGGAAGAGGGGTGCAGGGCCCTGACTCTCCCACACTCTGTGACAAACCTTAAATTCCCTTTTTTTTTTTTTTTTTTTTTTTAGGTGTATACATTGGTATTTCTTAAGGATTCTAAGATTTGGCAAGTATTTTTATTATACCATTTTATGAGGATCACCGGATCACGGGTAGGAATTTATGATTGGTTGGCGGGGAGTGAAATATTTTTAAAATATTGGCTTAAGAGGAGGGCTGCGATTTTTTTTTTTTTTTTTTTTTTATGATTGCTCTAATTATTTGGGCACTAAAAGTTCCCAGCAGCAGGTCAAGCCAGACCTTACCCTGGAGTTTCATTTTTGGTGGAATAAAATTGTGGTAGTTAAGCAGCGCCTCATGCTCAGGTTCCAGGATGTTGTTTTTTGCAAAGAATTTAAACATTATTATTTATGTAAACGGTTTCATTTATGAAACATATATTTATTTTAGTTTTGATTTGTTTTCAATACGGTACAGCAGTGGGCTAAGTCGGTTCACTATGGAGTAAGGGCCTATTTACTTTGATTCCAGTGATTGACCTATTTTCCCCATTCTAAGGTGCATGATTTTGTCCCCTATTTTTTACAGGGCTGCCTTTGTGGGCTTTTGTTTCTGAATCTTGTTCTTTATGTGTTCGATGGCCTGATTAACCCTATACTGGAGGGTGGTTTTATTTTTTTGTAACTGTTTGAGCCATTGAAAATAATCATGCTGGGTTATATTAGAGTTGTGTGTTTTGTTTTTTTGTTTTTTGTTTGGTTTTGTTGACCCTATACCAGGAAACTAGGATCAATTATTGGGTGCATTGGATGTCCAAACAGAATTTGGAAGGGTTGAATTTTTGTTCTTAGTTTATTACTGCTGCGCATGGCAGCCAAAATGAGGCAGTTTATCTGTCCAGTCTTTTTCTGTGTGATTTTTATTACCTTTTGGAGTGCTTTTTTAATAGTGCCATTGTAGTAGGGTGGACACCTGCTCCTGCCTGGAAGGGCCTGAGATAGCCCAGGGAGCAGGCAGTGTGAAGGCTGAGCTGATTAGGGGAAGTGGCTGCAGCTGGGGCCATGCCCCAAACAGCCTCAGCAGGCCTATATAAGAGGCTAGGAGCCAGGAGATCAGTAGAGTCTCTCTCCCTCTCCAGAGAGGGAAGAGCCTAGCTGCAGGGAGCTAGACAGGGTACCTGTAGTGGAGCAGGGCTGGGGAGCTCCAGCCTGGATAGCCCCAGGCTGCAGCCTGGTAATAGGCCAAGGGGTACTGGGGGTTGCAGAGGGCAGCCCAGGGCTAGGCCAAGGCAGCAGGTCCAAACCCTCCTTGCCAGTGATGAGTGGCCTATACTGCAGTCTGCCCCAGGGAGCGGGGGCTAGTTGGTGACTGGCAGTGGCCTAGTACTGAGGCAAGGTGGGGATAGTGGGTGGGGGTTCCCCAGGGAGGGGAGACCCAGATCTGTGGGGTACTGCTAGGGGGCAGCACCCAGAGCAAGGGGCACCGGGGTCCTGGGAGGGACATAGGGGCCAGAAGTAGGGACAAAGCGGATCACCGGCCTGCAGAGGGCGCTACAGATGCTGGATGAGCTGATTCCCTGGAGTGACCAGTAGGGCATGCTGCAGGGGTGGGTCTGGACCTCTAAAGCCATGTATGCACTTTACTTGGCCTGAGGGCTGAGGCCGGAATGGTACATGGAGCTTTGGTTTAATTTTTAAGGCTTGTATTATTATTGTCAAGCTTTTTTTATAAAGGCTCCCCCATTGTCAGAATCTAATATTTCGGGGCTGCCATATTTATATACTACCTTAATAAAGAACTTTTTGGCTGCCACCTTGGTGCTGTTATTTTTAGTGGGAAATGTCTTTACCCATTTTGAAAAGGAATTAATTGTTACCAATAAATACTGGAATTTTTTTTTATTCTTTGCCAATTATTAATCAAATCAATTTGAACCCTGTGCCACGGCCCAAGCCTTCGGTGGTGCATCATGGGTTGCAAGTGCGGAGGACGACCCTTGTCCTGAGCGCACCGCACACAATTTCACACCCATGTTTTAATATTATTTTTATACACTTTTATTTTGCTACTTGCTTTAGCCTTCTTAAAGTTTTTTTCCACTTTTTTATGCATAAACTGATGGGAACTCCTGTAAATCTATTCCCATTTTTTGGAATATGCAGTATCTTTTTTATCTGCTGCTTTTTACCTGTTTCTATACAATGATGTATTTAAAACTGTAGTCCCTTTACACAAAAATCACTGTTAGCATAAATATACACGGGCCGTGGGGAATTTCATATTGCCTTAAAACCTGATAAATTGCGTGGAACTCGGCATGCTGAGCCGATCCATGGTCTAAATGTCCCTGAAAGACTTCCTCTTCTAAGTTAATGGCAGCGTATTTTCTACTTTTTTAAAAAAAAAAATTGTTATTGCACTTTTGTCGGTAAGCCATACGTGCATTTTCTTGGCCCACGGTATTTAATGTTTCCAGTGGGGGTGCCTTTACCAAGGCAGTTCTTTGCTCCACAGTGACCTCTGGTCACTTATGTCCGTTCCCTTTTTTAATTAGGGCATGTGTTAGCATGTCCAGCTTGGACATTGCTTTTGTGGTCCCTTTTTTTTTTTTTTTTTTTTTTTTTTTAAACTAAAATAAGCGTCCATTGGGCCATTTGGGTGTGTGAGACTTTCGCTCCCATCGATCTCCCTGACAAAATGTACTTGAGAGCAGTGTGGGGGCTTTGGCTAGTAACAGGGGCTGTTCCCATGAGGGGCTCAAAAGATTGTACTGCCCAGACGGCTGCTAGGCACTCGCATTCACAGGGGTCAAAATTTATTTCTGCTCCTTGTAATTTCCTGGATTCATATGCTACCAGCACTAGCTTTCCCTCTTCATTGTTTTGTAATAGTGCAGCACCCAAGGCCATGTTATTAGCCGCCAAACGAATAACCAAAGGCTGATTCATCAGGGAAATGCAGGACTGGGGCTGTGAGACCCTCTGTTTTAGCAGGGTGCAAGCGGAGTCCTGCTTTTTTCCCCCATTCCCATCCTGTCTTATTCTTTAGCAGTTTCCACAATGGGTGAATTATTTAAGCTTATTTATAAATGTGTGGGCTAAGAAAATTGAATCCTCCTAGCAGTACTTTTAAAGAGTGGGCGTCAGTAGGGACTGGCATTTCTCCCAGTGCCCTGACCTTCCTCTGATCTACCTGTCTCCCTTCTTGTCCAACGACTGTGCCCAGGTGTGTAACCTGAGGTAGCACCAACTGAGCCTTGTCTAAGGCTACTTTGAACCCCGTTTCTTGAATTAGTGCCAACACTATTCTCCGATAGTGTTTGAGTTTGTGCCTCAGTTTCCACAAATATTATAATGTCATGTACATATGAAAACACAAAAGGCCTTTCTTGTGGACTCAACTGGTCTAGCAAATCCACAACATGCCGATGGGCAATAGCCGGGCTGTTGTGATATCCCTGGGGCAACCAACAAAAGGTCCATTGTTGCTCCTTTATTGTAAAGTCAAACCGATCTTGTGAGTCCGGATGTAGGGATATGGCAAAGAAACAATTGGCCAAATCAATAACTGAGAAATATTTAGATGTGGCCTGCACTGTTTGTATGACCTGTGTCATATCAGCCACAATAGGGGCCACAGGGATGGTGCGCTTATTCATTCTTCTATAATCAATTGTTAAATTCCAGGACTGGCCGTCTGCCTTTAGCACTCGCCACACAGGGGAGTAAAAGGGTGAATTCATCTTTCAAAGGACCCCCCATTGTTCCTGGATGGTTTGCACCAATTGGGCCTCTGCCTCTCTCGGGTAGGAGTATTGTTTTTGGGGAGGCACAAATTCCCCAACAATCATAACACAAGCATTAATTTTACCGCAATCTGTTTTCTTTTTGAGTCCATACTGAGGGGAATTTCAAGCGCCACTTCTCAGCTTGTTGAGCTGTAAGTGCGGCTACTGGTCTCTGTCCCCCTTTTGTTAATATAACATCCTGCCCGATTTTTCCTGAATGGGGAGGGGGAATTTCTAACTTCCAAAGGGTACCTCTAGGCATATTGATGGCCACATTGTTTTTGAACAACCAGTCGGATCCCAGAATAATTTCATCAACCATATCGGGATTCTGGATCCAATCCCCTAATGTCTCAAACCCTTGCACTGAAAAGGGGACTTGGGTCCATTCCCACCTGAGACTACGTTTCCCTTGAAAGATTTCACAGCGACCTGTTTTAGTCTTTTCCCTGCTTTGGGGCTGTTTTGATTAAGGGTACAGCGGCTCCTGTATCTATTAAAGCTAATGTAGGGGTATATCCACCCTGCTGAACGTACACACCTGGTCGTCCTCCGGGATCCCAGGAGACCTTGCCTATGAACCTCCACCTCTGTGCCCCTACTGGTGGGGGGGGTTCCCCGTTCAGCGGGCCCCTCTATTCTTGCCACGGAAAAGGGAGCGGGTCCGGGAAGCATTACAGGGAGGGAGAAGGAGGTGGTGGACTAGGAGTTACGCTAGCCACCTCTTTTGGTGGGGTTTGCAACCTCATGGCTTCTCTGACTAGTCCTAGAGTAGGGGCCCTGTTCCACTGTTCTCCATTTGCCCTGTGCTGCATTAGTGTTCGCGAGGCTATCCAGTGAACCTCATTTTCCGTGAACCCACCTCCCTCCTTTGATTGCTGGGAGAAGGGTGTCTGATGCTGCCGGAGTTCTGGGAGTCCTTGTCGCCCCTGGTTTCCACGTTCACGAGAGTGGCCTCTAATACATCCTCCTTGGGACCCCATGATTCCCTTTGTGCTGCTCTCATTGGTGTACATAACTGCTGGTTCTAATGCAGCTACATGGGCAGCTCTTTCCTTTTTTATAGTGGGCTGTGGTGCAGAATGGGTGCTTATTTGTTGGACCAAACCTCCTAGTTCCCCTGGGTGACCCTCTTGCCCTGTGGTTCTCAAACTGGGGCCACCGCTTGTGTAGGGAATGCCCCTGGCAGGCTGGACCACTTTGTTTACCTGCCGTGTCCACAGGTTCGGCCGATCGCGGCTCCCACGGGCCGCGGTTTGCTGCTCCAGGCCAATGGGAGCTGCAGGAAGCAGCACGGGCCGAGGGATTTGCTGGCCGCCACTTCCTGCAGTCCCCATTGGCCTGGAGCAATGAACTGCGGCCAGTGGGAGCCCCAATTGGCTGAACCTGTAGACGGGGCAGGTAAACAAATCAGCCTGGCCCACCAGGGGCTGTCCTTACACAAGGAGTGGCCCCAGTTTGAGAACCACTGCTCTTGCCACATTCCAAGTCTTCCGGAGTAGTAGGGACTAGGGAAGCAACACAGTCTCTTGAGGATTGTACGTTGAATACCACTGTATCCAGCGTGGTGGTGCTGCCCACCGGTGTTAAGCCGGCCATTACCAGCATCAAACCCCATCGAGTTAGATAATTCTCGGGGTCCTCATTGGGCTCTTGGGTTCTGTCTATGGCTTGTGCTATAAAATTGTGCCTGCCTATTTGCTCTCCAAAACATCCCATTAAGGTCAATATGCTGCTGTCCTCATTGACTTTAATCCTATCTAGGGCCCCCCGAATTCCTGAAGCTGCGCAGATGCTCATTAAGCGGCAGACTTCAATTGCATTCAGCTCTTCCCTCACTGTGAGCAAAAACAGATTAGCGCATGGGGAGGAGGGATAGCTCAGTGGTTTGAGCATTGACCTGCTAAACCCAGGGTTGTGAATTCAATCCTTAAGGGGGCCATTTAGGGAACTGGGGTAAAAAACTGTCTGGGCATTGGTCCTGCTTTGAGCAGGGGGTGGGACTAAATGATCTCCTGAGGTCACTTCCAACCCAAATATTCTATGATTATTTGGAGAAATTATTTCTCTTTAGGGGTCCCAAATGATCAGCCATTGCCTTTAGGTCAGCAGCCGATACAGGGACAGTGGTGACAGAAAATTTATTTCCCCCATCTTTCGTAGATGCTGTGGCTGTAGTTTGTCGTATGGCTGCGACAGGGTTTGGGTTAGGTTCCAATCCCTGCGGCTCATCCCATATGTCTCCATTCCAAGCTTCACTTGGGTCCCATTCTCCCTCCCATTTGGGGACCTCACTATCTTGGGCTTGGCCCCATTCTCCTGCCATCACAGCAGCTACTTGGTGGGTAGCAAACCCCAATTTTCTTTTGAGGTGTTTAATAATAGATTCACAATGGCTGTGATTGGCAGGGGCTCTACCTTGTTCTAACGTTAACTTCTTTACCATTCCCTGTAAAACCAGATTTTCTTTTTGTATTTTATCTTTTTCCTCTATTTGTTCAGACAAGCCCCTCTCTTTTATTTTAGCTTCTCTTAGGGTATTTTTGAGAATGTCTAACTGGCTTTGGACCCCTGTGGCCAGTATTTTCCATTTATCTGTTTCTCGTTCAGATACACTCAGTTTCTCATGAAGTGTGGCGTTCTCCTCCTGGCCACTAGCCAAGCGAAGGAATGCCTCATTGTGTGCTTCCCACAATAGCCAGATTGCAGCCGAGTCCCGAGTCTCTTTTTATTGGGGTTGATGGCCTGTAGACCAACAGATGATTTGGAAGATAGTTTGCCAAACTATCTTCATCTTCCAAATCAGCTATAGTATGGACATCGGCTAATGCTTGTTCAGTCCGTGGGCTGTGCCCAAACTTTTGCAAACCTGTCTTAAAAGGAGTCATTTCCTGTAGGAATGGCAATTTTTTCTTCTCTTCTTGAGCTTTGTCCTTAGGGGACTCTTTTCACCTAAACATATTTCTTTATGAATCTCTTTTACCCTTATAACTCTTCCGTGCCCACACTCGTGCTGGGACTTACAAAACACAAGTCAATACCCACTAAAAACTCTGCCTGACAGAGCAGGAGGGGGAAACACTAAGCCCTCTTCCTTTTGGGCTCGATCCTGATATGACCAAGGGTATATTCACCTATGCAATTTTTCCCTGACAGACGGGTAGGAGAGTGGACTCTAATCCTCCCCCTTATGGCCCAACACCTCTACAACTGGGGGGGTGTATACCTAGACAGTTTCTATATCTTATCTGTATAGTTTTCCCCAACAGACGGGTCGGAGTGAGGACTCTAATCCTCCCCCTATTGCCTGGCACTTCTACGACCGGGGGTGTGCACACCTGAATGATCAGTCACTTTATACATTTGGTGTACCTTTTAGCAGTATTTAGCTGTATTTTCAACAATCACAGTGTATGTCTTCCCCTTTTGCAATTCTCCACCAAAAATGTTATGCTTATAAGAAGAACATAGGATCATTTTTTGGGGAAAAGGCAATACACCACATTTATTGAAGATACAAGAATTATCATATGCATTCAATCACACACACGATGAGGGATGTGCTGGCTGCCGCTTCCTGCAGCCCCCATTGGCCTGGAGTGCTTACCCTGGAGAGCTGCATGCCAAAGGTTGCCGATCCCTGCACTAGCAACAGGCAAAATAAAAGCACCAGAGTTGTTTGGTCTCTGGGAGCTATTTATGACATCAACTGGATGCAACCTAGTTACAATACCACCATCTCTAGCAGACACAGATTTAGGACCACTTCCTTCCTGGGCTTTAGTTGTATCCAGAATCAACTCTGGGTCAACTGATAAATTTTCAAGTAGCATAAACTGAGAAGCATTTTCTGTCTGCTCCACAGACAAGACTGGAGGCACATTCTCCTTCATTATGCACACTGCTATTTGCAACAGACAAACAATTGGAAACAGTTTTTCCTTTAATTAAGTCCATTAATGTCTATTAGCCAGGATGGGTAAGGAATGGTGTCCCTAGCCTCTGTTGGTCAGAGGGTGGAGATGGATGGCAGGAGAGAGATCACTTGATTACCTGTTAGGTTCACTCCCTCTGGGGCACCTGGCATTGGCCACTGTTGGTAGACAGGATACTGGGCTGGATGGACCTTTGGTCTGACCCAGTCTGGCCATTCTTACGTTCTTATGGTCCTACAATGGATAAACTGTTGCTTTCCACAAACAGTGGCTTATCACATTGAGCTACTTTAAGCACATCACTTTTACATTGGTTAGGCACAGTCTCCCAAGCTTTAGTAACCAACATTCCAGCACTCATAAAACATCTACCCTTTTTCTCCTCCATTAGGGCTTTATTCTGACCATCAACTTTAATCTGCTATAGAAAAAACTTTTTTCTGACCCATGAGTTCTCTCTGTGCTTTATCTAATTCCAGATTCACTCCTGAGAGAGTAGATAGATATTCAGAAACGTCATTCACAGACAAACAGCTGTATTCTACCTTCCCCAGATTAGACACCCTCTCCCTGGTCATAGCAAACTGGTTAAACACAGGCAACTGCTCAGAGTCATACAACATACCAACATTCTTATAAACTGGACTTTCAAGACTATACAGTTTCTGCTGTTCTTCCATTGCTTTTTCCATTTGAAGCTTAGGTCTGGCAACCCTCTCGTCAGCGGTCAGCCATTCCATGTGCCTTGCATGGGCTTCTTTCTCTCTTTCAGCAGCTTCTTCCTTTATTTTAGGAATTTCTGTTTATGTTCAAGCACAGGCTCCCTCTCAGGGCTTGGAGTTTCATTGTTTCTGCTGATGCCATCTGGCTCATGGTCACTGATCATTAACCTTTATAACTCTCAATATCAAAATTCAATGTTTGACTAGTGTGGAGTCCTGATCCAAAGCTTAATTGACCTGGTTCTGTGGATCCTAGCCAGACTACGCCACTGGATCCATGCCTAACTGAGAATGTCAAATTCAGGATGAACTGCTGAGAAATAGGGCAAACACAATCCAAAAGTGGTGGTTATTCTTATATAAGATATACCAAACCAGCCACAAAAGTAAACTCCTGTTTCACCACACTGGTTAACAAGAAAACATACAGGCAGTTTCCTCAGGCATTCCAGTTCTTATATTACCACCAAAAACACTGGATTCAGAGATGAGTGGTTCTTTACAACCTGTCTCATCAAATCATAGGTTCTTCTGATCCCCAAGGACCAGCACACACCCAGGTCAATATATAACTTTCATCTTACCCAAAACTCACACTGATACCAATCCTTTAGTATCTAAAATCTAAAGGTGTATTTATAAAAAGAGAGAAAGAAAGGCTAGAGTTAAAATTGGTAAAAGGAATCAATTACATCCAGTAATGGCAAAGTTCTTGGTTCAGGCTTGTAGCAATGATGGAATAAACTGCTGGCTTAAGTCAAGTCTCTGGAGTACGTCCACAGCTTGGGTGGGTCATTCAGTCCTTTGTTCAGAGCTTCTGTTTGTAGCAAGGTTCCTCCAGAGGTAAGAAGCAGGATTGAAAACAAAATGGAGAAGATGCAGCCGCCTTTTATAGTCTTTTGCCATGCAGCCTGTGCTTCCTTTGTTTCAAACACAAGCTGCCCAGCACATGGCTTGGAAGCCTTAGAGTTCTGACCATGGGCATGTCCCTGCATATGCCTTGCTGAGTCAGAAGGTGTATCTGCCGTCTCTCAATGGATCAGTTGTATAGCTGATGGTCCTTAATGGGCATCAGGCAGGCTAGGCAGTGCTGATGCAAACGGTCTGGGGTGTCACTCAGAAGCACAGCACAAGTCTGAAATACAGACATACATACATATCTATAACTCATAACACAAAGGTGATACAAACATATAAATAAGATTATCGTATCTGCCAAATGATAACATTTCTGCAGATATCTTACATGGCATATTTGGCTGTGACTGGTGTCCCAGTGGGGGATAGCTATCGTCACTCCATTAGGGTGAACAGCAAAGAAAGGGGCAGACAATCCCCATAAAGCGGGTGGATATTCCAATACTTATAACTTCACATACAAAAATGATACATGCATACAGATAGAATAATCGTAACCAGCAAAATATAACCCTTTCATAGACACCTCCCGCGACACCCTTTGTACAATATTTGCTTCAAATATATAACAGTGGTTGCAACAATGAAGAGGATTCAGAGGGTCTCTTATTGTGTGTTGTGAAGCGCCTGGGCTGGGGGATCATGTTTGTGCTTTTACCTAAAGGAGAAATAAAATTATCTCAAATCCCAAGACATCTTTCCATGGCCTGATAGAGCGTGTTCTTGGGTCAGGGAAAAGCTTCCCTTATTCCTCATTGCCTTTGGGTTAGACCAGGGGTGGGTAAACTACGGACAGCAGGCTGGATCCGGCCCATCAAGGCTTTGGATCTGACCCATGGGATTGTCACTCCCGTGCGCCATGGGCCTCGCACTGCTCCCAGAAGCAGCTGGCACCACATACCTGCGGCCCTTGGGGGAGGGTGGGCAGCGGGCTCCACGCACTGCCCTCACCTGCAGGCACTGCCCCCCACAACTGCCATTGGCTGGGAATGGGGAACTCTGGCCAATGGGAGCTTAGGGGGAGGTACCTACAGGCGAGGGCAGCGCACGGAGCCCTCTGCCTCCTCCCCCCAGGGGCCACAGGGACATGGTGCTGGCTGCTTCCGGGAGTGGCATGGGACCAGGGCAGGCAGGCAGGGAGCCTGCCTTAGCCCCAGTGCGAGCCACTCCAGGTAAATGGCGCTGGGCAGGAGCCTGCCCCCCAAACCTCCCCTGCCCCCCAACCAATGTTCTCTCTAATTTTTGACAGGCCGTGTGTGCAAAAAATTTCTTCTGTGCAAATTGTTGTGCGTGCAGTGTTTCGCCGTGTAGACAGGGCTTAGGATCTGTTTGCGCGCACACACGTGCACAGCTTAGAGGGAATAGTGCCCCCAACCCCCTTCCCTGAGCCCCCTGATGCACCCCATACCCCTTCTGCACTCAAACCCTCAGCCTTGAGCCCCCCCACTTCCCTTCCCCTGCCATGAGCCCCCTCCTGCCCTCTACACCCCCTCCTCCACCCCTGGGTTAGATTGTGGGAGACAAGAGTATTTGGCAGCAGGACCAGAATCTGACACTAGAAACTCTCTGAGAACAAGGGGAAGTAGGTTCAGCTTCGTGTAGCCAGGGGAGACCTGGCTGTGACAATTGGCTGGTAGCTAATGTAGGATGGGAAAGTCACACAAGACTTTGGGATGTTCTGGGCCAAATCTCACTCAGTGGGAGTTGCGTTCTGCGACCTTAGTGCCTCCCTGACCCAACCAACAACAACAACGGGCCTCTGCTACTACCTCAGCAGCCACCTCTCCTGGACTGGAGTTCACAGATGAAGGGAGGGATCTCTGCATCGCAGGCCCAGCGGGGCTCTAGGCAGGAGGGGGAGACACATTGCCCGGGAACGGAAGGGTTAAAACTGACAGGAGGTTTGTATTACATTCACCTGGTTGCCAGGTCTCCTGGACGAGCCCGAAGCGGTGTGTGTGTCACTGCTGCCCCCGCGTGGCTGCCGGGAGAAGGGCAATTCCGCAGCCTGGGTTTTTGTATGATCACAAATGGGTTTTGTTTCACTGTGTGTCCGACACAGTAATAGCGGGCGGTGTCCTCGGGCTTCAGGCCGGTCATTTGCAGATACAGCTCACTCTTGGAATCATCCCTGGAGATGGTGAATCGGCCTTTCACTGAATCAAGGTAGTATATAGTACCCCCACCGCTGTTTATATAAGCGACCCATTCCAGTCCCTTCCCGGGAGCCTGCCGGACCCAGCTCATAGCGTAGCTGCTGAAGGTGAACCCAGAGGCTTTGCAGGAGAGGCGGAGAGAGTCTCCGGGCTTTTTCACATCCCCTCCGGACTCCACCAGCTGCACCTGGGACCGGACACCTGGGAATAAAGACAGGCCATTAATATCGGTATAAAATCAGCAATGACACAATATTCTTCTAACTCTGCCAGTTATTCAGAGGAGGAAAATACCTTCCAAAGCTGCTACAGAAAAAATTAGAAGGGGCAAAAATCCCATTTTCCCTGGTGCTGGAGGGGAAAGTTCTCAGGGGACTGGCTGGTCACTGCTCAGACCCAGGGGCTGCGGATTGTGTCTCCGGGTGCAGCCTGTCAGAGAGAGGCACAGATTTAAACAGGAAATTTTCTCCCTCATTTGCATGCCCCGCTTTATAAGAGACACACACTCCTGCTGCCAGTGATCTGACTGACTCGCCCTAGGGCTCCGGGTGCGGGAGTCAGACTGTCCCGGCCTGTGTGTCTGTGCAGCGCCGGGCACAGGGCTCCGGGTGCAGGAGTCAGACTGTCCCGGCCTGTGTGTCTGTGCAGCGCCGGGCACAGGGCTCCGGGGGCGGAGGTCAGACTGTCCCGGCCTGTGTGTCTGTGCAGCGCCGGGCACAGGGCTCCGGGGGCGGGAGTCAGACTGTCCCGGCCTGTGTGTCTGTGCAGCGCCGGGCACAGGGCGCTGGGTCCTCCTGACACTTCCGGACCCCTGGGAGGAATGACCAGCTCCCTGCAGTGACTGTATTTCCTCACCCAGGAACTGAGGGCCTGGCTATTGTGAGGTGATATTGGGGATTGGGGGGACTCAGCTCTGGAGCCCCATTCCACGTGCAGAGGGGTCATGCAACGTCTGGTCGGGGGGTCAGTGTCTGGGAGGTGGTCGTGTCCCAGGGATCCATTGGGCTGGGCCACCCGCTGGAGATGGAAGATTTCCCATGGCGCTGGGAGGGATTTGGGACGGAAGCCCCTTTCCCTTCCCAGCAGTGACCGGCTACATTGAAATGATCCATGACACTAGGAATGTAATCACAGCAAGCCTGGCTCCTGCTTTGGACCAGGTCTGGGGGCCGCCTGTGGGTGCAGGTGGGAGAAGCTGGGGGGTGGGGGGGAGTCTGAGGACAGAGTTAAGGTTTTGCAGTGGAGCCTCCCTGACATTAGTGGGCCGAGAGTGGCGTGTCCAGGGACCAGGGTTTCTTGCAATTGGTTCTGGCCACCAATAGAGACAGAAAAATGGCCTAGTTCAGTGGCTCTCAACCGTTCCAGACTGTACTGCATCAGGAGTCTGATTTGTCTGGCATACCCCAAGTTTCACCTCACCTAAAAACCGTGTGCTTAAAAATCAGACATCAAAATACAAAAGTGTCACAGCACATTATGGAGAAATTGCTGCCTTTCTCATTTTTATCATATCATTAGAAAATAAATCGATTGGAATATAAATATTGTACTAAAGTTCAGCCTATAGAGCAGTAGAAACAAGTCATTGTCCGTATGAAGTTTTAGTGAGTACTGACTTGGCTAGTGCTTTTTATGTAGCCGGTTGTAAAACTAGGCAAACGTCTGGAGGAGCTGATGCATCCCCAGGAAGACCTCTGCTTACCCTGGCTGAGAACCACTGGCCTGTGCCGCTCCTTATAAGAGACACAAGCTCTTCTCCTCAGAGATGTAAATTACTAATACACTGGCTCAGAGAGGGGTCAGACTGCTCCTTATACTTTTGTATATGGGAGAAATAAACAGCTCCCTTGAATAACCAGAATTCTTTACCTGGGGAATTGGGACCCCATACAAAATCTATTCCAGTCAACTAAGAGGTGGTGGGAGATTCCGCTCTGAAGCCCGCACTCCCCATGCACCGTGGGGCGGTGGTTCTGTGGGGTCAGTGACTGGAATCAGGTCACAGGTTTTCACAGGTTTGGGGGACACCCACTGGAGGGTGAAGGTTCCCCGGGGCACTGGGGCAAAGTGGCCCATTCCTTTTCCCGGCAGGGGCCCGCTCCACAGACATGCGCAGTGACCAGGGGGCCAGGTCCCCAGCAGGAGCGCCTCGTGCACGGAGCAGGGCCGGTGCTGCAGATTGTCGCTGGAGATGGGAGAAGGGCTCGGAGGAAAGTCTGAGGCCAGAGTTCACAGCTGGATGCGCAGTGCCAGGGTGGTGAATGTGCTGAGGGCAGAATGTCTCGGGGTGGGGGCGGCCACAGAGTGTCACTGATAGTGAAGAATTTCAGGTGTCGTTAGAAAAGCCTGGGGGATTCTTCACCCGTAACTCCTCATTACCTGGCTTCTCTGGGTTCGGGTTGATGGTGGGAATTTGCAGCTTAGAGGCAGTCCTGTGCAATGCCTATGTATAATGGGGATAACAGCGATGGGGCGGTTCAGGAGTGGGTCTCGGGTGCGTTGAGCCGAAGTGTAATTCCTAAACCGGATCCTGGACTTTGTGTGGGGGGCATGGCTGTGGGGTTGGGTATTTTGGGGGGAGGAGCCAAGATTCCTGGGCTTTGCATATTGCTGTCAGGAGTTGCTGTAGCACATTGATATGTGGGATCCAAACCCCGGGGAGGGAGAGATGTCCAGAGGTCACCTCTCCTCGAATGAAGAGGGAGCCTGGATTAGCGGTAGCAGGGAGGGGAACAGGCCAGGGTGAGCGGGTCTCTATGGGGTGATGACAGTAACTGAACCTCACAGTGGTGTCCGGTATAGAAGGCAGAGAGTGCACCCAGCCTTTTCGGTCTCTGCAGGGTGAGGGAGGCTGTGGGTAGCTGTGGTAGGTAGGTGCAGAGAGGAGAAAAATGGGCAGTAACGTAGGGTCTCTATGAGGTGAGAGTGGCCGTGGGGGGCAGTGGGGGGAGGTGTAAAGGGGAGGGGAGAGTTCTAGTGTGAGGGGGCGTGTCAGTATCATACTCTCCTAATGACACTTTTAACGGAATGGAAATGAAAAACATGAATCCGAGCAGAGAGAGGATTAACCTAGGGAAGAGGAACAGGCAGGTCAGTTACTGGAGGTAAGCATTCATAGTGCTTTTCTTTGGGGGTATTTCTATTTGGATTCATATTTCCATTGACGTTGTTATTCACATTCCAGTTCACCCTCCCATTCATATTGCCAGTCCCATCCGTAGAAGTTCATCGTCATATAACAGTTCCTATTTCCCTTTGTACCCATTTATACTTCACTTCATATCCCCATTCAGATTTATACCTCCCAGATACTTCCATTTCGATTCCCCTTCCCATTCATATTTATGTTTGGATTCATACCCACTTTGGCCTTCCTCTTCCCAACAATGACCATGAAACTCACAGACATGTTTCCTTTGGATTGTTGTGGGGATATGGATCTGGGCATCAGACCCTCAAATAATGTTAAACACTAAAATGCTTCGGTGCCACTCAGAAGGTGCATAGATGCTTGTGCTGCCCCCTCTACAAAAGGGTGGATTTTTATCCAGAGAATTATCAATGGGCTGAGGGGGGAGATCACTCAGAGATTACTGACCCCACCCTGCCTGTCAAACAACCCTCACTCCGGGCGCCGCACGCCCCCTGCCCTACACTAAGGGCTCAGCTTCTCCACAGACCTCACTGGGAGAAGGGGGAAGCCTTAACCTGGAGAGTGTCTGATCAGAGAGTCACTGGGGGCATCCACAGAGTGAGGGCAGATGCACCTGTTCTTTCTTCCTGCTCTGCTGAAATCCACCCTGGGCATCTGCTCCCTGCGCTCCCCAGGGGGAGATGGAGTCAACCTCTCTCCTATTGCAGCTGTGTGCGGTGTTGATAAGGGGGAATACTTTGTGTCCGTTCTCATTACTGTGGAACCAGAGCGCCACCCCTAGGAAATCCCTTCCCCTTTTGTCTGAGCTCAGACCGGTTTCCCCTGACTGTGTGTCTTGTCTCGCCTATTAACAGCGGGCGGTGTCCTCGGGTTTCAGGCCGGTCATTTGTAATTATGCCATGGTGATGGAATTGTCTCTGGCGCTGGTGAATCGCCCTTTGACAGCCTTAGAACACCACTGGTTTGACCTGCTTCCGGAGCTAATTCCAGCCACCCACTGCAGCCCCTTCCTGGGACTCTGGCGGACCCAGTCCATCCAGTAGCTGCTGAAAGTGAACCCGGAGGCTTTGCAGGAGAGGTGGAGAGAGTCTCCGGGCTTTTTCACATCCCCGCCGGACTCCACCAGCTGCACCTGCGAGCGGGCACCTGGGAAGAAAGACACAATAGAAATCACATAGAAAGGGCAATAGTATCACATTCATCTGCCTGTGCAAATTACTCAGGTGACAAAAATACCTCCCAAAACTGCAAAAATGAAAACTATATGGAGCCAAAGTCTCTTTTCCCTGGTTTTGGAGGGGAACATTCTGGCAACTACATAGAGACAAGGGCTGCGAATTGTGTCTCCGGGTGCAGCCTGGGCAGAGAAAGGGACAGATTTAAACAGGAGACTGTCACCCTCATTTGCATATCCCCTTCCTTATAGGAGACAGACTCCTTCCATCAACGATGTGAATTACCCTCCGTAGGGCTCCAAGATGAGTCAGACTCGCTCTGTGTTTCTGCAACTAACCACCTGTGGTGGGCTCCGCCACTGACAGACACTGTCCTGTGCAGGTTGTGTCTCCGGGTGCAGCCTGGGCAGAGAGGGGCAGATTTAAACAGGAAACTCCCCCAGTCCCGGTGAGGAAGGGCCGGCCCATGGATCCTGCTTTCTGTGGCTCTAGGGTTGCCTAAAGCAGCAGGTGAATACGAACCATTTCAAACTGAACAGTCTGACTCGCTGGTGAGAACCCCAGCAGCCGGACTGTCGGCATCAAACCAGCAGGGAGTTCCTCTGCTAACCGCAACGGGAGGTTTTTGTCTGAGCTCAGACCGGCTTCGCCTCACTGTGAATCCTGCACAGTGATACCGGGCGGTGTCCTCGGGCTTCAGGCCGGTCATTTCTAGGTACAACAGGCTGTTGGGGTCATCTCTGGAGATGATGAATCGCCCTTTTACCAAGTCACTGTAGTATATGCTGGTGCTGTAAATGTAGGCGACCCACTCCAGCCCCTTCCCGGGAGCCTGGCGGACCCAGCTCATCCGGTGGCTGCTGAAGGTGTATCCAGAACCCTTGCAGGAGAGGCGGAGAGAGTCTCCGGGCTTTTTCACATCCCCTCCGGACTCCACCAGCTGCACCTGGGACCAGACACCTGAAAATAAAGACAGGTTACAAATTACTCCAATTTCCAATGGCAACAGTATAATGTTCCCCTGTTCCTCTAGCAGAGTTATGGGGCTAAAATACCTTCTAAAGTGGCTACAATGAAAAATAAACGTATCCAAAGGCCCATTTTCCCTGGTGTTGGAGGGGAAAGTTCTCAGGGGAATTGGCTGATAAATGCACAGACACAAACGGCTCTGGATTATCTCTACGGGAGCAACCTGGGAGGGAGGGGATTTGCATATTCTCTCTTCCCTATTTGCATATTCTCCCCCTTTTAAAAGAAACAAAATCTGATGTGATGTATTACATGCAGTAGGACTCAGAAAGAGGGAGTCAGATTATTACACACCGTGTGTTTGTACAGCGCCAAGCACAGTGCGGTGGGATGCTGAGTACACTTTTGACAAAGGAAAAATAGAAATGTCTGGAAGGTGCTCAATTCCCCAGAAGGAAATTTTGGGGCCGGATTACAGCCACATTGTTTGGCCGTGGGAGACTCAGAGATGCCTGGAGAGATTGGCCGGATAATGAGGAAAAATGTTTTAAATCTATTATAAAAGAAACAAATGAATGAAGTTGACTCTTAAGGTAGTGAAAAATATGAATAAAGGGTGGAGGGAAACTCAGCTCAGTGGGGCTGTGGAACGACCGGTCACTGGAGTTAGTGACAGGGGAGGGGTCGAGTCACCCACCCGCTGGAGAGCAAAGATAACTTGGGGCTCTGGGAAAGAGCTGGGATCAAACCCATGTTCGCACCCCTTCCCAGCAGGGACCGGCTCCACTGACACGTGCCAGTGGGAACTATTTCCTGTCGGGTCGGACACATGGCTCAGGCCATACGCCAATGTTCTCACTCCCGGGAGTGACCCCATTCATGTCAGTGAGACCAGTGGTGAGTGAGTGTGTGTGTGTGTGTGTGTGTGTGTGTGTGTGTGTGTGTGTATGGGGGGGGGAGTAGGTTGTGCTCGACCTTGGTGCGCTGTGGGAGATTCCCATGGACCCGTGGAGTTAAAAGCTGGTGTCATATGTGCGTCCACCCTGATGCCCCTTCTCATGCCCGTCCCACAGCTGTGCTCTGGGTGTGTCACTCCTGCACCCCACTGCCATGTGAACAGGAATGATACAACCCTGCGGTGAGCACGAGGCAGGGCAGCCCCCGGCTCACTGCAGGGGGTGCGGGTTGGTGCTAAAGGAGAAGATATAAGGTTACTGGGGTTAAAGGGATATTTATTATCCACCTCTCTGCACCTCAAACTACTGACATCATTGTAAAAACTGGGACAGGGACAATGAGGCAGAATCAGACATGGGGGAAGAAAGTGAATTGTGATATCGGACTAGTGAGCCCCAGGTGGGAGGGAGAGGAAGTGAGAGGGGATTTAGGGAGGGGCGAAGTTACTCTCATTTTTGGGTCATGGTGTTGTCCCACTCGGGTGCACAATCCCCAGAAAAAAGCGGGGAGGTCTCAGCTCCCCCCCAGCCAGAAGTGCCTGAGTGGTCATGGTTTTACTGTTTGTCAAATATCCCGCTGTTGCCTGTCCGGGGGATGGTGCGCCAGTCCAGGGCAGATGGACTCAGAAGGAAAATGAGAAGCCCGGAGCAGCAGACACCAGGAAATGCCTCAAGCGTTGGGCTCCCTGACTCTGTCCTCACCTCTCATCAGTGGGTCTCTGCTTCTCCCTGCGTCACAGCCTCTGCCTGAGAGAGTCCAGTCAACCTCGCGGGAATCCACTCTAGCTGGGTGTCAGCGCAATCCCTGGGTTATTCGTGCAGATAAGGTCTGAGTGTTGGGGACTTTTATCTCCCTGGTCGCTACATTAAATTTGGGAAATCTATTGTGGGTTGGCTCCTTAACTCTGCCCACCGACGTCAGCAGAGGTGCTGGAATGCCATCTTCCAAACTCCAGCCCTGTGCCATATCTCCAGTGGGAGCTGAGCAGGCTGTGTTCAGGAACTGAGTGATCCCTGTGCCACAGGCTGAGCTGATGCCACCATGGGTGACACAGCAAGGGAATGACAGGGTTAAAACCTGGTAGCTGGTTCTCATTACCCCTATGCCCAGACTCACTGCTGTGCTTCACACTGAGTTATTTATGCACCACCCTATACCTACTGACCGCTATACTTACCTACACGCCTCCAGCTTTCATCAAGACCACATCACGCGATCCATTGTCTACAGCCAAGCTCTAAGATACAACCACATTTGCTCCAATCCCTGAGAGACAAACACCTACAGAATCTCTATCAAGCATTCTTAAAACTACAATACCCACCTGCTGAAGTGAAGAAACAGATTGACAGAGCCAGAAGGGTACCGAGAAGTCACCTAGTACAAAACAGGCCCAACAAAGAAAGTAACAGATCACCACTAACCGTCACCTACGGCCCCCAACTGAAATCTCTCCAGCGCATCATCAAGGATCTACAACCTATCCTGAAGGACGATCCCTCACTCTCACAGACCTTGGGAGACAGGCCAGTCCTTGCCTACAGAAAGCCCCCCAACCTGAAGCAAATACTCACCAACAACTATACACCACACAACAAAAACACTAACCCAGGAACCAAACCCTGCTACAAAGCCCAGTGCCAACTCTGTCCACATATCTATTCAAGGGACACCATCATAGGACCTAACCACATCAGCCACACCATCTGGAGCTCATTCACCTGCACATCTACTAATGTTATATATGCCATCATGTACGAGCAATTCCCCTCTGCATGTACATTGGCCAAACCAGACAGTCTCTATGCAAAAGAATAAATGGATAAAAATCTGACATCAGAAATCATAACATTCAAAAACCAGTAGGAGAACACTTCGATCTCTCTGGTCACTCAATAACAGACCTAAACGTGTCAGCAAAAAAACTTCAGAAACAGACTCCAACATGAAGCTGCAGAACTGGAATTAATTTGCAAACTGGATATCATCAGATTAGGCCTGAATAAAGACTGGGAGTGAATGTGTCATTACAAATCCTAACCTTAATTTCCCCAATACTAATTTGTCCCTACTGGTACGCGCACCTTCTTGTCAACTGTCTGTAATGGGCCACTCTCTTACTCCTTCAAAAGTTTTTTCCTCCCTTGAAATCCTGCTGTTAATTGATTTATCTCGTTAGACTGACCTCAGACTTGGTAAAGCAAGCCCCATCCTTTCATGTGTTTATACCTGTTCCTGTATTTTTCCCTTCATGCATCCGATGAAGTGGGTTCTAGCCCATTAAAGTTTATGCCCAAATAAAGTTGTTATTCTCTAAGGTGCCACAAAGACTACTCAATGTTTTTGTTGATACAGACTAACATGGCTACCACTCTGAAACCTGCTGCCCCTATATGTCTGTCAAGGCTGTTTCCCCACTCTGACACTTCCAATGCAGGAGGTGGGGACCCGCAAAAGACCTTAAAAATACTTGCCACTAAAGGCTGCATTAAAACTCCCCAAGGTTACAGATTCCCTGGCCTTGGACCGGTATCACTGCCACCACCTAAACGCAAAGACCCCTTTGAGAACCCAGGAAGGCACACTTGGGAATTCCTTCCTGTGAGGTACCCTGAGGCTCTTTTAACCCTCCCTCTGGAGCAGGGGTGGGCAAACTCTTTGCCCCCAGGTCCACATGGGGGAATAGAAATTGTATGGAGAGCCATGAATGCTCACAAAATTGGGGTTGGGGTGCGGGAGGGGGTGTAGGGGATGAGGAGCTTGGGGTGCAGGAGGGTGCTCTGGGCTGAGACAGAGGGGTTCGGAGGGTGGGAGGGGGATCATGGCTGGGGCAGAGATGTGCAGGTTCTGGCTGGCAGTGCAGGCTCTGGGATGGGGTTGGGGATGAGAGGTTTGGAGTGAAGGAGGGTGCTTCAGGCTGGGATTGAGGGGTTTGTAGAGCAGGAGGGGATTCAGGGCTGAGGAAGGGGCTTGGGGCGTGGGGAGACGCTCAGGGGTGCAGGTTCCGAGCGGTGCTTACCTCAAGCGGCTCCTGGAAGCACCGGCATGTCCCTTCTCTGGCTCCTATGTGGAGGCACGGCCAGGGAGCTCTGCACGCTGCCCATCCACAGGCACCACCCCTGCCGTTCCCATTGGAGAGCATAGGAGCCAGAGCGGGGCCATGCCGGGGCTTCCGGGAGCCACGTGGTGCGGCCCCCGACTCTGTGCCCAGCTGGAGGGGGGCCGACCCGTGGTGCAGCTCGTGTTCCGGCCCGTGGGCTGTAGTTTGCCCACCCCTGATATAGAGGCAACATAATATTTTCCGTCCTATTATCTATCCCTTTCTTAAAGATTCCCAGCATTCTGTTCACTTTTTTGACTGCCGCTGCACATTGAGTGGATGTTTTCGGAGAACTATCCACAATGACTCCAAGATCTCTTTCTTGAGTGGTAACAGCTAATTTAGACCCCATCGTTTTATACGTATAGTTGGGATTACACTTTCCAATGTGCATTACTTTGCATTTATCAACATTACATTTCATCTGCCGTTTTGTTGCCCAGTCGCCCAGGTTTTTATAGAATGTATTCTGAAGAATATAAGGGTTTATGGGGCCCAGCATGTCACTCCCCCATCCCAGTCACGAGGGGCCGGCCTTGGGATCTCTGCTGTCTGTGGCACTAGATTTGGCTGAAGAGCTGAGTAAAGTTTAACCATTTCAAGTGGAACACACTCCGGAACTTGTCTCCCGTGAGAGCCCAGTGCCTGGACTGTCAATGTCACAAACCAGCTGGGACTTCCCCTGCTGACTGCAACGGGAGGTTTTAGTCTGAGCTCAGACCGGCTTCCCCGCACTGTGTGTTTCTCTGACACAGTGATACCGGCCGGTGTCCTCGGGCTTCAGGCTGCTCATCTGCAGGTAAATCAGCTTCTTGGAGCTGTCTGTGGAGGTGGTGAATCTCCCTTTCATGGAATCTCCGTACTGCACATCTGCTCCCTTAATTGCTGATACCCACTCCCGCCCCTGCCCGGGAGCCTGCCGGAGCCAGTGCATCCAGGCGTGCTCAGCAGAGGAGGCGGAGCTAGGTGAGGTGGGGCGGGCTCCCCGGGCGGGGTTAGCTTCTGCGGGAGGGAGGGGGTCTCCCCGGTCGGGGTTAGTTTCAGAGGGGGGGTAGCTGCTGCGCAGTGCTGGGGAATAAAAGGAGTGGGAAATGTTTGATCTCTGCAAGGGTTTAACAGACTCTCACCCTTTGGTGTGGCCCCATCAGCGAAGTGGCGTATGCTCGGTCTACAGGCCCAATCCTGACGCCCCTAAAGCGGACATGACTCTCCACTTCGCTGTCAGGGAAATGTCTGTAATTGCTGTCCAGGTTTGACAGCATGGAAAGGAATCTGCCCCGCTCTGCCAGGCTTTCTGCGCTCTCACCTCCCCACATTTACAGGGACAGGCAAGAACCGATATCTGAAAGGTGTTTGTTGGTGTCCGGTTCACAAAAAAACAAAAACTAACAAACCAAAAAACATTGAGAAACCCTCAGTTCCCTGATTCCCCCTCACCTCCCCCCGCCCCTCCCCAGACATCCCTTTCTGATTTTCTGATATTGTTTTGAAAGCGCGGATTTCATAGTTTCACTGGGTGTGCAGCGCTCTGTTCTTGTCATGGCTGGGGAGCATCAGCCCGAGAGCAGATGTGTCGAAAGGGGAATGAGGGTCCCCAGGGGAGCAGCCACCAGCCCTGCGCTCTCTCCTCCTAATTCCCTCGGACACCTCCCCTCCTGGGTGCTGCTTTTCTCGGCACGATCCCAATAAGCCCTGAACCCGTACTAGCCCACTGCCCTCAGCGCCAACACTTGGTAGTTCCCTGCAATTAAGGGCTGCCGGTTGAGACCTTTATCTCCACGGTCACTATATTAAATTGCTGGACCTATATTGCAGGCTGGATTTTTAGCTCCACCCTCAGACAGCAGCAGAAATTCTGGACTGTGATTGTCACTTGTGAGGTGGGTTCCTGTATCCATGAGGCCCCTGTGAAAATCCCAGCCCTGCCCCATGTTTCCAGGAGCAGCTGAGCGGGGTTTCTTCAGGAACTGAGCGATCTCTGCACCTGAGGCCCATCAGGACTTGGCGCAGCAGTGGGTGACACAGACCATCAGTTATAGGGTTTCAAAGTGACGACAGGTTTTTATTCACCACTGGTGCTGGAGGGGAAAGTTCTCAGGGGATTGGCTGGTAAGTGCACAGACAGAAGGGGAAGCAGATTGTCTCTCTGGGTGCAGCCTGCCTGGGCAAAGAGAGACAGATTTAAACAGTAAGCTGGTGGTCCTATATGCATATCCACCATGTTATAGGAGACACACATTCTGTTGTGATTTATTATTTCTCTTGAGACTCTAGGAGAAGGGGTCAGACTGTCCCTTATTGGGGGGGGGGTGTGCTGGGCCCTGCTCAGTGAGGTGGGATCCTGAGTGTATTTTGGATAATAATAATAATAATAATAAATAATAAATTCATTAATTAATGTAAGCAGAGTCAGGATGAGTTCTACCCTGACATCTGGTGGTGAATTATGGCGAGTGTGGAAAAGATCTCCAGGGGCTGATCTTGTTTGCATAGGCACACCCACTCCACCTAGCATGAGCCACGGCAGCCCAAAATGGTCACTTTGGCTGCTGTGGGATCCCCAGTTTCTCTGTTATTGGGGCAGGAGGAATAAAGTGTTGTTACCCTGATTATGTGAATCAAGGACAATGAAACTGTTTCATGACAGAGGGTCTCACCATCACCTAAGCAGCACTCGCTAGACATGGGTTCCAAAACCCAGTGAATTGAGAGAGGATGGGGTTAGGTATTTGTACTTAATGGTCCTGTCCCTCAAGGGCCTGAAACACGAACTGTACCATCTCCTCTCTCCATTGTTACTAAGAGCTGAGATTACTGAATGCTGTGTTAACCAGTGTGGGAGCCTGAAGCTATATTGCTAAGCGGCTGGCGAAGCAGTTTGTGGGATGGCTGGTGGAGCGGAGCAGTTTGTGTGATGGTTGGAGCGGACCTGATCAGTTTGTGGGGATGGCTGGCGGAACAGAGTGGAGCGGAGCAGCTGGTAGAGTGGAGCAGTTCATGGGGCAGACGGAGCAGCTCACGGGACAGCCGGTGGAGTGGAGCGGCTCGTGGTGAAGGCTGCAGCAGAACCCCATGAAGAGGCGGGCAGTTGGCCTCGGACCACGTAAGATGCCCCTTAACACCCTGCGTGTCCCCTTCCCCCCCCTTCCACCTACGCTGGGGGGATAAAACCCTGCAGATAAACGTTTGAACTCTGGGGCTGCACTGACCAGGGGCAGAGACTTTTGGGTTGTTGGACTTTTGGGACTTCGGGTTGCTGGACTTTTGGGATTCTTGGGTTGCTGGACTCAAGAGACTTTTGGGGTGTTGGACTTTGGGTGATTTTGGGGTTGCTGGATTCAAGAACCAAAGGGAAAGGACACAGCCCAATTTGCTGGGGTGGGTTTTTTGCTCCTGGTTTGTGTTATGAATCCTGTTTGTGTTGTTTTTCCCAATTTAATGCTGATATCGTTTACCTCATGTTATTAAACATTTTCTGCTACACTCAGACTCCGTGCTTGCAAGAGGGGAAGTATTGCCTCCTAGAGGCACCCGGGGGGGGGGGGTGTATGTAATTGTCCCAGGTCACTGGGTGGGGTCTCGAGCCGGTTTTGCATTGCGTTATTGAAACGGAGCCCCTAATTACTGAACCCGGCCCTTGTTGCTGCCAACTCAGATTCATAGATTCATAGATTCTGGGACTGGAAGGGACCTTGAGAGGTCATCGAGTCCAGTCCCCTGCAGAAGGGTTACATAAATAAAAAATAAAAGATCCCCCGAAAGAGCACAATTCCAGAGACTCGACATTAGGGCCTGTTTCTGTTCACATTACTTGGTGATGGAAGAGTCTCAGATCCCGGCAGCGTTGTGCTGCATAATGGGTCAAATTATTTGTTTGCTTTTGATAAAATAAATAAATACATATTCATAAGATAGGGTGAATCTCAGCTCCTCAGCTCTGGCCCATGAGCAGCGGGGCTGTGAGGGGGAGGGGCTGGTTCACGGGGTCCCATGGGGTTGGGACACCCGCTGGTGCTGGGAGAGAGTTGGGACTGAATCCTCTTCCCAGCCTTGACCGGCTTCACTGAACTGTGCGGTGCCCAGAGGGAAATGTTCCCCGGCAGGTTTAGCCATATGGAGAAGGGGCCAATTGCTCATTGCTTCGCTCCCTGGAGATCCCCCGTTAACTCCAATGAGAAGAGCTGTTTGCATGAGGCGAGCAGCGCTCTGCTCTGCACTGGGGTGGGGGACGTAGTCAGGACATGGAAGAGTTAATCCGCGATGTCAGAATTTTCAGTCCTGACGCCCCTTCCCCTACTTGCGCCCAAGACAGGAGAGTTTTGCTTGTGTCATTGCTGCCCCCATGCGGCAGGCGCGGAAAGTTCCGCAGCTCTGGTTTTTGTACGAGCATCGACAGTGTTAGTGTCATTGTGTGTCTAGCACAGTGATACCGAGCGGTGTCCTCGGGTTTCAGGCCGGTCATTTGCAGATACAGCAGGCTGTTCGGGTTGTCCCTGGAGATGGTGAATCTCCCTTGAACAGCTGGTGAATACCACTGGCTCGATCCATCGGTCTTTATCTCAGCCACCCACTCCAGCCCCTTCCTGGGAGCCTGTCGGACCCAATCCATGTAGTAGCTGCTGAAGGTGAACCCGGAGGCTTTGCAGGAGAGATGGAGAGAGTCTCCGGGCTTTTTCACATCCCCTCCAGACTCTACTAGCAGCTGGGACTGGACACCTACAAATAAAGAGATGTTACAAGTATGGGTATAAAAACAACAATAATTTTATAGTCTTTGGGCTCTGCTATTTAACCAGGAGAACAAAATACCTCCCAAAGCTGCTACAGTGAAAACAATTGCGATCCAAAGTCTCATTTTCCTGGTTTTTGGAGGGGAAACTTCTCAGGGACTGGCTGGTAACTGCACAGACTCAGGGGTCTGTGGATTGTGACTCCGGGTGCAGCCTGGGCAGAGAGAGGGAGAGATTTAAACAGGACACTGTCATTCCTATTTGCATAGTCACTCCCCCTCCCATAATGCACGCATATTCCTTCCCTTAATGATGTGAATTTCTTGCTCCAGGGCTCAGAGAGTAGTCACATCCTCCCTTCCTGTGTGTCTCTGCAGCGCCCATCCCCAGGCCGGTGGCGTGTAAAGAAGCAGCTGCTGGGTGTGAGCCCAATTTCCCCGTTTGAATGTAGGGCCTGATTGGCATCAAATTATACGGTCGTGGGGAACGGGTCACCGGAGCCCCTGCCCCTGAGAACAGCAGGTCAGTGACTGGGGACAGGGAGGGTCACAGAGTTGCATTGGGCTGGGACACCCACTGGAGAGTTAAAATTCCCTCATGTGGCAAACGCCGTGTGTCTGGGAGTCTTTCTTCAGGTGAGGCTGCAGGCAGCACTGAAGGGAGATAATTATTAAAAATCGAGATTCATATCGGTGATTACGTTCCCATTCCTTTCCCCATTCCCACTCATACCGCACTTCCCATTTGTACCTAGATCTAAACTCGTTGGGGAAGAGAGAGTCCTCCTGTTCTGTCTTTGTACAGTGCCTAGCACTCTGGGGTCGTGGTCTGTGATTGGAGGCCTTAGGCGCTGGGACCACAACCACCTACAACTCCAACACCATCACCACAACCAACAACAACAATAATAATAAATATTTCCATTCCCACCTGTATTCATATTCACACATTCACCCTCACACTCATCTTTCCATTCCCATGTCCAGTCTGACACATGTTCTCTTTAATATCCCCACAGTCACTCACTCACATGCTGATGTTCCTATTAACACTCATATTCCTATTTGCATTCCCATTCGTAGTCACCCCGCGCACAGCTATATCCATTTCCAATGACACTCCCATTCCTCCACTCCTTTCTACTCACCGCTCCATTCCTGTTCACACTGAAATTCCTATTCCCACTCCTACTCAGATTCCCAGTCCCATTGCAGGGGTAGGAGCCTGGGCATTAGGCCCTGAAGTAATTCAAAGCACTAACATTATCAGAGCTCAGTGCTTCAGTATGCCCGCAGCAGTGTTTCCAATAAGTGCAATGGTAACAGCCAGGAAGCAACATGGTCTATTAGATAGGATGCTACACTGAACCAGAACAGCACAGGATTTTTTTGGGGGTGTGTGTGTTGGGGGGGCAAAGAGTTTGTTAAGGCAGGGGAAGTGCGATGGAAGGAGACTTTATGAACGACTTAATATATTTGATTAAATATCTATATTCTTCTATGGCCTGCTGTGAAATTAATCCTGGGAAAGAAAGTGAAATTAAAACACTGGTTTGTTTCTTTACTCTCCTTTGTACCTAATGGGCTCATTGTTACTTGCAGACCTTGGGCGCCATGACTAGATATTGTCATGCAATTGCAGAGGAATGTTTTTTGGATGAGATGAGGCTGGTTTCCTTTCCCTGTAATTCTGCACAGTAAATACAGGGCGGGGCCTTCTGGACTGAGGCTGCTCATGTCTGCATAGGCCAGGTTTGTGCAGAACTGGGAATAGAGCCTGGGACCAGCCAACCCTGATTATTAAGGAGCCAATCCTGGGAGAGATCAGGTGATTGCCCCCAGAAGATCAGCAGAGGCTCCATTGAAGGGGGAATGCTCAGTGCTCGACCAGCAGAAAGCCCTGGGAGATAGGACTGAGACACCAGCCAGGTAGGGCCGGGGGGCGGGCTGCCAAATCAGGAAAGGCCCCAGGCAGAATGGTAAGAACCTTTGTTCTGTGTGGCTTTTTTGGATGGACTTTGTTTTGCGATTTTGATTATTATTTTGTGTTTATATTATAGTAATAAACGGAGTCCAAAAGGAGGGGATTTTTGACTCCAAAATCCCTGGGTGAAATTGTATCTGATTAATCCAATAGGGGAAACTGAGGCATCTCATGCAGCAGTTGGCTCTTTTACACTCCAACAAAATAATGTTCTCTAAAACAACATTTCTTTCTTTCTTCACAATGGCTTGCGTTTTTAAAGGAGCTTCAAGGATTCAGGTGACAAAATCCCATTGAAACTTCCTTTGAAAATCCCAAGCTATAGTCCCTTCCTCACCTAACAATCCCAGCGCTCCCTCTGCTCTTAGTGATGAATTGGCACCAGGGACAATTGTAGAATTTGGCCCAAACTCTCGAGTCGTGGATGGGGTCAAGTCCAGTCTCGTACAGGACCTGAGAACCAGGGCGTTGTGGCATTGTTTCCAGGCAGGTTCCCCACTCTACCGCGACTGAATCAATGGCTTTAAATCCATGTGTGTGTCCCTTTGTTTCCACACACTTAAAAGTGTAACTTATTTTGTTTGATTAAAAAAATGGAATCCAAGCAGGGAAGGGAATAATATTATGAAGTGTTGTCTGGTGTTTTGAGTATTCTGTGGAATATATTTTATATTAATAAACCCAGCCCCCAAAGGAGGTATTTTGACTCAAAAACACCCCTGTCCTTGGCATCCATAGAGCTTGAGAGAGTTCAGGGGCCCTAGACACTAACTGTTGTGTAGTTTGACACATGAAATGTTTCCTTTTCATGTCACTCAAGGGGGAAAAAACATCCGCTGCCTAGTTGAGTTCTGTTCCCAGATTTGAACATTTTATTGCCTTGCAAACCTTGAGCGGCCCAGACCAGTGAACTCCAATGTCAAGTCATTACAGTGCTGGGTATTCGTCCTAGTTCCATCACGGTGTGTCTCTGGCACAGCAATACAGGGCGGTGTCCTCCATTCTGAGACTGCGCATTTGCAAAAGCACCAAGCTGTTGGTGTTGTCTCTGGAGACGGTGAGTCTAGGGGTATGTCTACACTACAGGATTAATCCAAATGTTCAGAATTCAATTTTTTGCAACCGATTGTATAAAGTCGAGTGTAGCGCGGCGGCGAGAGTGATGAGGACATGGACATGGAATTCTATCAAACCGCGGGCTTTGGAGATCATGCTGTTAATGGGGCAGGTTATAGCCATGGAATGCCGATTCTGGGCCCCGGAAACAAGCACAGACTGGTGGGACCGCATAGTGTTGCAGGTGTGGGATGCTTCCCAGTGGCTGTGAAACTTTTGTATGCATAAGGGCACTTTCATGGAACTTTGTGACTTTGTCCATGTCGCTCGCGTCTTCAGGAACACTACTCTGTTAAAATGGCTGCAGCAAGGGATTTACTTCCCAGACCAGAAAATAACCGTTGGGGATGTTGAAATGCCTATAGTTATCCTTGGGGACCCAGACTACCCCTTAATGCCATGGCTCATGAAGCCATACACAGGCAGCTTGGACAGGAGTCAGGACCTGTTCAACTACAGGCTGAGCAAGTGCAGAATAGTGGTAGAATATGCCTTTGGACATTTAAAAGGTCACTGGTGCACGTTACTGACTCGCTCAAACCTCAGGCAAACCAATATTCCCATTGTTATTGCTGCTTGCTGTGTGCTCCACAATCTCTGTGAGAGTAAAGGGGAGACCTTTATGGTGGGATGGGAGGCTGAGGCAAATTGCCTGGCTGCTGATTACACACAGCCAGACACCAGGACGATTAGAAGAGCACACCAGGAAGCGCTGCGCATCAGAGAAGATTTGAAAACCAGTTTCATGACTGACGAGGCTACGGTGTGAACGTTCTGTTTGTTGAAATCCCGCCCCCTTGATTGACTCATTCCCTGTAAGCAAACCACCCTCCTCCCCTCGATCCCAGCTTGCTTTCAAAGGAAATAAAGTCACTATCATTTAAAAATCATGTATTCTTTATTAATTGATTATAAACATAGAGAGAGAACTGACAAGCTAGCCCGGGTGGGGTTTGGGAGGAGGATAGGAGGGAAGGAAAAGCCCACTAAAAAAGTTCAATATAATGACAGCCTTTTGGTTGGGCTGTCCATTGGGGTGGAGTGGGAGGGTGCACGGAGCCTCCCCCCCCCCCCCGCGTTCTTACACGTCTGGGTGAGGAGGCTATGGAATATAGTGAGAAGGAAGGGCGGTTATACAGGGGCTGCAGTGGCACTCTGTTATCCTGCTGCCGTTCCTGAAGCTCCACCAGACGCCGGAGCATGTCCATTTGATCACTCAGCAGCCCCAGCTTTGCAGCCTGCCACCTCTCATCTCAAGCATCTCTCATGGCCTCACGTTCACTGGCATCTTTCCTGTACTTTGATACCATGTCCTTCCACTCATTCAGATGAGCTCTTTCATTGTGGGTGGATTCCATGATTTCAGAGAACATTTTGTCTCATGTCCTTTTTTTTCGCCGCCTTATCTGAGATAGCCTTTGGGACAGAGGAGGGAGGCTTGAAAAATTTGCAGCTGCGGGAGGGAGGGAAAAAGGGAGAGAAGTATTTTAAAAGATACATTTTACAGAACAATGCTTATACTCTTTCACGGTGAAAAACACTATTCACATTACATAGCACATGTGATTTCGATACAAGGTCGCATTTTGCATCTTAATATTGAGTGCCTGCGGCATTGGTGTTAGAGAGCACAGACGCAGGTCCGGGCAACAGAATTCGGCTTACATGCGGTCATGGTAAGCCATTGTCTTTCGGCTTCTGCAGCCTTCCTAAAAGCAGCGCCCTCCTTTCCCACATACCAAGCAAAGCCCGTTGAGTGCTGCGGTTTTCCTGTTAACGTGCAGCAGCAGAAACCAAACTAACCCCCCACATCCAATTCTCTGGGATGCTCGCTTTATCCCTCCCCCCACCGCGTGGCTGGTATCAGGGAAGATCCCTGCAGAAACCAAACTAACCGCCCCCCATTCCAAGTCTCTGGGATGATCACTTTACCCCTCCCCCCACCGCATGGCTGGTATCAGGGAAGATCCCTGCTAGCCAAACGCGAAAAGCTCAGAGCCAATTCTACCCCCTCCCCCCCCCCGGCTTTGCTAACTTCAGGGAAGGATTTCTTTTCAGCCACAGGCAAACAGCCCAGTAGGAATGGCCACCTCTGAATGTCCCCTTAATTAAATTCCCGTATTTCAACCAGGTTACCATGAGCGATATCACTCTCCTGAGGATAACACAGCGAGATAAATAACGGATGTTGCTTGAATGCCAGCAAACACCGGGACCATACGCTGCCAGGCTTTGTCATGCAATGATACCAGATTACTTGCTACTAGCATGGCGTGGTCAAGTGTCCTACCATGGAGGACGGAATAAGGCTGCACTGCCCAGAAATCTGGAAATGTCCCTGGAGGATTTTCGCTCCATCCCCAGACACGTTAACAGACTTTTCCAGTAGCTGTACTGGCTGCGAATGCATCCCAAGTCTTCAGGGCAAATTAATCATTAAAAAACGCTTGCTTTAAAACCATGTTTTATATTTACAAAGGTACACTCACCGGAGGTCCCTTCCAAGGCCTCATTGTCTGGGGGTTGGGAGGGTACTTCAGTCAGGCTGAGAAAAAGATCCTGGCTGCTGGGGAGAACGGAGTGGTGTGTGCTCTCCGCAAGCTCGTCGTCATCCTCCTCCTCCTCCTCTTCCCCGTCTGCAGAATCCTCATGCTTGGCTGAGATTACCCCCGCCTCGGAAACCACGGTCAGAGGTGGGGCAGTGGTGGCGGCCCCCCCTAAGAATTGCATGCAGCTAAGCATGTCTGTTTGCCTCCTTTGTTTTTTGATAGGCTTGTCTGAGCTCCTTAACTTTCACACTGCACTGATATGAGTCCCTATTGTGGCCTCTCTCCATCATGCCCTTGGAGATTTTTTTCAAAAGTTTTGGCATTTCGTCTTTTGGAACGTAGTTCTGCTAGCACGGAATCCTCTCCCCATAATACAATCAGATCCAGTACCTCCCATACGGTCCATGCTGATGCTCTTTTTCGATTCTCGGACTGCATGGTTACCTGTGCTGATGAGCTCTGCGTGGTCACCTGTGCTCTCCATGCTGGGCAAACAGGAAATGAAATTCAAAAGTTCACGGGGCTTTTCCTGTCTACCTGGCCAGTGCATCCGAGTTCAGATTGCTGTCCAGAGCAGTCACAATGAAGCACTGTGGGATAGCTCCCGGAGGCCAATACCGTCGAATTGCAGCCACACTAACCCTAATTTGAAATGGCAATATCGATTTTGGCGCTACTCCCCTCATCGGAGAGGAGTACAGAAATCAATTTTAAGAGCCCTTTATTTCTAAATAAATGGCTTTGTTGTGTGGACAGGTGCAGGGTTAATTCGATTTAACGCTGCTAAATTCGAATTAAACTCATAGTGTAGACCAGGCCTGAGTGTGTCTCACACAGTAATAGCGGGCGGTGTCCTCGGGCTTCAAATTGCTCATTTGCAGATACAGCAGGTTCTTGGGATTATCCCTGGAGATGGTGAATCGCCCTTTCACTGTGTCGGCGTAGTACACAGCACTCCTGTCATCATAAATACGTGACACCCACTCCAGTCCCTTCCCGGGAGCCTGTCGGACCCAGTACATAGAGTAACCGCTGAAGGTGAACCTGGAGGCTTTGCAGGAGAGGCGGAGAGAGTCTCCGGGCTTTTTCACATCCCCTCCTGACTCCACCAGCTGGATCTGGGACCGGGCACCTGGGAATAAAGATACCATAGAAATATTAGTATCAAAATATCAAACATACACTATTTGTCTGCCTCTCAAGTGCATTTAGGCTAGAAAATACCTTCCAGAGCCGCTACAATGAGAACTAAATGGAGCCAAAGTCCCATTGTCCCTGATGTTGGAGGGGGAAGTTCTCAGGGGACTGGCTGGTAACTGCACAGATACAGGGGGGCTGTGGATTGTCTCTCCGTGTGCAGCCTGGGGAGAGAGAGAGACTGATTAAAATGGGAAACTGTTACCCCTATTTGCATATCCCCTTCCTTATAAGACTCACAAACTCTTGTTCTGGGAGTCAGAGAGAGGCAGTATGTTTGTACAGCGCCCCACACTGCATAGTGGGATCCTGAATATAGTTTGTCTAATAGAGAAATTAACTCCCACCTTGCCTGAGCTCATATATGCCTGTCTTGATTCTAATGTCTCATCCACAGACTATTGTACTCATAGGAAAGGTACCCACTGGTTTCAATGGGCTTTGGATCTGCCCTTTAGAGACGAGAGTCTTTGGCTAGAGAATAAGGCAGATGAAGATGCAAATCTCTGTGTACGCGGGGTCAGTGTTTTGTGAAAACCGATCTCCATTTCTCAGTCTGTATTCGCACCATAGCTATAGGCTGGGACTCTGAGTCAAGGGAACCTGGAAGAGTTTGGCTCCAGATACGATTCTGGCCCCTAACTTCACAGGGTTTCTTTGAAAATCCCTGGCACAGTCACTAAATCGTTCCCAATTTCCTTACCCATGGGGCATTTAATGTATGATCAGTGTCGCTGTCAAAAGTCTGGCCCTCCATTGTGGGCAAGGGATGGAGTTGGCTTTGGGGCAGAAATCAGTGTGAGAAAGGCGCAGCCATCCTTCCTAGAGGCAGATGTCCCATCAGGTCACCCCTATGGACTCTAGAGGGGAATGAGGAGCCCAGGGCAGCAGCCACCAGCCAAAGATCTCAGCCCTGCTCTGACTCCAGTGACCCCTGGCCCCCACCAATGTGATCGGCTCCTATCTGTGCAGGGGTCTCTCCCCGAGCTTTTCCAATCAACTCTCCTGGTCTCTGCCCTAGAAATCACATAACTAGCCTCGGTGCCAGCACTGGGCAGATTCAGAGGAGGAAGGGCTGCGTGTGGGTTAATTGTCCTTGTGAAAATAATTTTGCATTGTGGATATAGGTTGTGGGCCACATACTGAGCTCTCCCGATTCACACTAGCTGAGGGGCTGGGCTTGGATTTCCAAATGGATGGGGGGCGCCTTAAGTCACGGGTATGCTTGGAAAGTCCGAGCATACCCCATACCCCTGCCCCATATCTCCAGCTGTAGCTGATCGTGGTTTACTCAGGCATTGAGCCATCTCTGTAAGGAGCCGGCCGTGAAGCCAGTGGTGATATTGCCACGGAATTACAGGGTTAAAAACCAATGGCAGATTTTTGATTCATCCTGATGCCTTTTCTCACGCCAGTGCCCAGAGTTGCATGGTCACTGCTGCCCTCATGCGGCTCACAGGAGATGGTGCAGCCAAGGTTTCTGCACCAGTATTAGGTTGTGTTTCACTGTGTGTCTGGCACAGTAATAGCGGGAGGTGTCCTCGGGTTTCAGGCCGGTCATTTGCAGATAAGCCGAGCTGACAGAAGTGTCTCAGGAGATGGTGAATCGGCCTTGAACAGCTGGGGAATACCATTGTTTGGAGCCACTTGGCTGATTGACTGTAGCGACCGACTCCAGCCCCTTCCTGGGAGCCTGTCGGACCCAATGCTGTCTGTGATTGCTGAAGGTGAACCCAGAGGCTTTGCAGGAGAGGCGGAGAGAGTCTCCTGGCTTTTTCACATCCCCTCCGGATCTGGGACCGGGCACCTGGGAATAAAAACAGGTTACAAATCACTGTAATATCAGCTGCAGCCGTGTCATGTCCCCTTGTTTCTCCAGAGCAGTTACGATGGAAAATACCTTCTAAAGCCACTGCAATGAACATTCAATGGAGGCAAAGTCTCATTGTCCCTAGTGCTGGAGGGGAAAGTTCTGAGGGGACTGGCTGGTAACTGCACCGACCCCGGGGCTGCACATTGTGTCTCTGGGCACAGCCTGGGCAGAGAGAGGCACGGATTTAAACAGAAAACTCTCACTCTCGTTCGCATATCGCGCTCCTTATAAGGGACACAAACTCTGATGTGATTTGTTACTTGCAGTACGGCTCAGAGGGAGGATGTCAGATTATCGCAGCCTGTGCGTGTGTGCAGGGCCGGGCACAGCGCGATGGGATGCTCAATACACTTTAGACGAGGAAAAAAACCAGACACCTTGAAAGGGCTCGATTCCCATGACTGAAGCTTAGGGCCCGATTTCAATCACTTTGCTCGGTGGTGGGAGACTGGGAGATCCCGGTAGAAGGTTGCCACACAACAAGGAAATTGTTTGTTCTAAAAGAAAGAGAGAAATGGAGCTGGCTTATAAGGGAGTAAAACTATTAATTGGATGCGGTGAATCTCAGCTCCGGAATCCCTTGCCCATGCACAGTGGGGCTGTGTGACAGGTGGCCTGTGGGGTCAGTGAGTGGGAAGAGGTCGGATCACGGGGCTCCATTGGGCTGAGACACCCGCTGACACCGGCACGGAACTCCCCGTCCAGTGACCAGCTCCAGTGACATGTGCAGGGGCCAGAGGGAAATGTTCCCTGGCAGGTTCAGACACGTGGCTCAGGGGCCAAACGCCAATGTGTTCGCTCCCTCCCATGTCCCCATTCATCGCAGTGAGACCAGTGGGGTGTGTGAGAAAAGCGGGATTGTGCGGCAGCTCAGGACTTTATCCATCTACGGGGGAAGTTTCCCTGGAACTGTGGAGTTCGGAGCTGGTGTCAGATGTGTTTTTACCCTGCCCCGTGTGTGTGTCACTGCTGCCCCCATGCGTGAATGGGAGAAGGGCTGGGTTTATGGCTCACCGCTGTGCCTCAGTCCTCACACAGTAATACAGGGCAGTGCCTCTGGTCGCTTCCTGGCCATGTGTACAGGGCCACATGGGTGGGGGGGCAAGTGTGGCAATTTGCCCCAGGCCCCGGGCCCAGCAGGGGCCGCCACGAGAATTTAGTATTCTATAGTATTGCAACTTTTTTTTATGGAAGGGGCCCCCAAAATTGCTTTGCCCCCGGCCCCCTGAATCCTCTGGGCAGCCCTGCATGTGCAGTTAAAAGCTGGGGCTGCCCTTGGAGGGTGTGAATCACCCCTGGAGGGTGGGGGAGGAGCAGGCTGTGACTGAAGGTTTGTGGTAGCTCAGCAGCCACCCCAACCCCCTTCCCGGGTTCCTTTGGGACCCTCAGGTTTGGGATTAAACCCGGTCCAGGCGTATTTCAGCAGGGTGGAGTCTCCGGGCTGCTTCCTGTCGGGAGCCGGCTGGGTCAGAACAACCTGCAACCTGGCCCCTGTGGAAAGGGTGAGAAAAGGGAACAGTGAGGGAGCCGGCCACAACAAACACATCCCACATCCATTAAAAGGAGACCAAATACAAACCACAGGCAGGAGACAGTCAAGCAAGGAGGAGGTTGATCTGAGCTAGAGACCCCATGAGTAGTATAAGGGCCCTACTGTCAATCAAACCCTAACCCCGCCCCTTGACCCCTTAAGCCCCGCCCCTTGACCTCTTGGTCCCTCCCGCCTGTCACGGGAAGTCCCACCCCATGGGGGTATTACTTCCGGGGTCAAGGTGCCTCCTGACTGGAAGCAAGGTGTGTCATGTGACCCCTCTAAGAACTCCCCCCACCACCCTCTACCAATCAGGAGGGGTTTTGTCCCGAAAGGACCGCCCTGAGAGGAGATTTTGACCAATCAGGGTGACTTCCGGGGCGGGGGTGACCCATCCGGAAGTGGGTCGTGTGACCCCTCTAAGAACTCCCCCCACCATCCTCTACCAATCAGGAGGGGTTTCGTCCTGACAGGGCCTCCCCGAGATGAGATTGTGACCAATCAGGGTGACTTCCAGGTTGGGGTGACCCCTCCGGAAGTGAGTCATGTGACCCCACTAAGAACTCCTCCCAAGGGCCTCCGCCAATCAGAGTGCAGCACCATTACCCCATCAGTCCCAGCGCCAGACAGAGGAGGCGGCCATCTCTTACCAAAGACACGTGTTTTCGAAATCGCGGAAAGGCTGCTGAGAGGAAACATGGACTCCTTCACCACTCCCGTGAGAACTTCAGACTTTGTTTTAGCCCCGAGCACCTTTGGGCTTGTGTGGAGAAAGCGCTACATCAGCGACAGTTCCGAGGAGGACCCTTTGACCCAGCCGTTGATGGATACGTCGGAACCTGACCCTGAAACCCTCGTGAGGCACCCTGATGAACATGACGGCCTCTCTTTGTCCACCCCCTCAGAGGTGGAAGGCAATCGCAGCTCGGGGGAGGCACCGGCGGACAAAGCGAACGGAAAAGACGGAGCTCAGGTAAAATGAATGATTAAGAAGCGGTGGTCAAGGAGGGGTGGGCAATGGGGTAGGAACCGGGGGTTACGTAAATTGAAAAATGAGCAGTGGGGGTGCTCACACGGTTTCTTTTCTGAAAATCTGTCAACAGGTCGACGATGCCTTTTTAGAGGCCTTTAAGAACTTACACATCGGAAGCCCTGTGGGAGTAAATATATTGTGCGTCAGCTGTTTTTGCTCATGTCTGAGACACAGATCTCAAGCCGAAAAGGACAAAATGGAAGAATGAACCATCTGAGACTCCCTTATGGTAGGGGTCATGGCATCCATTTTTACAGGCGGCTGTAAAAGCTCGTGTTAAACCAGGCGATTAATAAAACTTATTTAAATGTGTCAATATGAATGTGTTCCCTTTCATACTCGTGGTAGTAAAAGACGGTACCAGTAACAGTCATGTCTACATAGACGGCTCTGTTAAAGAAAATATATTATGCCCCCAGGGAAGTTGGGAGCTTCGGCGGGGTCAACCCTCTTTTTCAAGTGGCCAGAAAGCATAGTAAAACTTTAAAAAGAAGACAGGTAACAGTATGGCTTTCAGACCAGGATGCTTACACTTTACACAAACCGGCTCGAATACGTTTTAAAAGAAACAAGACCATTGTTTCAGATGTGGATGCGCAGTGGCAGGCAGATTTGGTGGACATGCACCGGTTCTCCAAACACAACAACAGTTTTAAGTACATCTTAACAGTGATAGACATTCTATCCAAATATGCCTGGGCCTTAGGCCTAAAAGACAAGACGAGTGGTGAGATATCCAAGGCCTTTAAAGTTATTTTCAGTGAAGGTCGCGTGCCTCAAAAATTACAAACCGATCGGGGGAAAGAATTTTTAAACAAACCTTTAAGTGGATTGTTAAAGCGGCATGGAGTTCACCATTTTGTTACCAATAATGAAGTCAAAGCAGGGGTTATGGAGTGATTTAACAGAACTTTAAAAACTAGGATGTGGAGATATTTTACAGCCCATAACACCTTTCACTACATTGACTTCTTACCTGACTTTATAAAGAGTTACAACCAGAGCTTTCACAGAACTATACGTACCAGACCCGTTGATGTTAACCCTTCAAATTCTCTGAAGGTATGGAAAATGGTTTACGGAGATGGTTTTAAAATAAAACCGGCTGTTGCCCCTTTTAGAAAAGGTGACCACGTGAGACTATCTAAAACCAAAGGCGCTTTTGAAAAAGGTTATGAACAGACGTTTACTGATGAGATATTCATAGTGGATGAAGCCTTAACCAGGGGCCAGAGACCTGTATACCGATTAAAAGATTACAAGGGTGAGGCAGTTACTGGACCTTTTTACCCTGAAGTATTACAAAAAGTAAACCCCAAACGAGACAGGATTTACAGGATTGAAAAAATTCTAGCAGAGAAAGGAAAAGGGAGAAAAAAGCAGCTACTGGTGAAATGGTTGGGGTGACCCGATAAGTTTAACAGCTTGGTGGAAGCTTCTCAACTCTGTGACATCTAGACACGAACAAAAAAAAGATTCCTTCTGCAAAGACAGATAGAGAGAGAAAAATGAGCGACGGCGGGTTTTACATTACTTTGCCCAGCAATGTCAGCTCTGCAGTTTTTCCCCAAAACACCATCTCAAACTTTACAATATGGCTAATTAAGCCCTTGGATCTCCCGGGTGCCTGGGAGGTGGGGTTAGTGGAAATACAATACCCGCACAGCTGGAATACTATCAACGAAGACACCCCTTTTGAAATCACCTTTGGAGCTACAACATGGAATTTCATCCTACAACGAGGTTATTACTCGACCATACCCGAATTACTGGAGCATATGAACAGCAACGTGGCTCGTCATCCCGGACCGCCTGAGGTGGTCATGAACTACGACCCTGTGGGTAGAAAAGTGAGACTTAAATCTACCGATTTTATGTATGTGTTTTCTACTGGTGGGGAGCTAGCTAACATTCTGGGTTTGGGCCCCAAACGCAACGTCCAAAAATTCCCCTTCTCGGCAGACATCACAGGAGGTTTTAACTCCTTGTATCTATACACGGATATCGTAGAACACCAGTTTGTGGGGGACTTTTCTGTTCCCCTGTTACGCTGCATCCCTGTCCGAGGAAGGAACAACGAGTTTGTTACCATCACCTACGACAAACCTCATTACGTCCCTGTCAGTAAACACCACATCGACACCATCACCATTGAAATAAAGACAGATCAGAACAGACATGTCTCATTTCACTTCAGCAAGGTGATCGTCAAGCTGCATCTGCGGCCGCGGAGAGAGCGAGGTTTCTAAAAAAGCAAAACCCTATTATGGTGATCCCAAAAAATTATGGCGACCCCACCATCTACCGGAACTATTACAAAGCCCAGGCTGGATACGCCCTTCCTGGATATCATGGGGCCCCCGTGATGTACGGGGTGTGTGTGGGTGGAATATTTCGTAGCCTCTTTCGAAAAGCCGTACCGCTTTTGAGGAGGGGGCTAGAGATTATTAAACCCCACGTAAAAACCGCCGCTCAAAACATAGCTAAAGATGTGGTAGGTCATGTCTCCCGTGCTGTTCTGGAGAAGGTGGGGAATACAGCTTCACAGGAAGGATCGGGACTGATGTACATTAAAAGGAGGAAGAGAAAGAGAAATACGTCATACCCGCGACGCACAGGTCCCCCAAAACAGTTTAAAAGAAGGGCTTTGACACGCAGGGCCGGCCATAAGCGAAAGTCCAAGAGGAAGCCTGGGCGAAAGAGGAGACGCGCTCTGCCTGGTAAAAGAGACATATTTTAATCAACATGGCTTTTGTTCATTGCGGGTCTGAAGAGTGCGCCAAATCCGAACTAGACTTGTTTCAAATAGCCCCTACGCAGACCAGCATCGAGAAAAGCATCTACATCGAGGTGCCGCCTCTATCGGCCATTACGGAGTCTGCCCCCATTGGCTTTTTTATAGCAGGGAATGGCATAGATTATATGGATTTAAACAACACGCTGCTGTACCTGTGTTGCAAGATTGTAAAAGGAGACGGAACTGAACTCGCCGTGGACGCCGAAGTGGGTCTGGTGAATTACCCCGTGGCCTCTATTTTCAGTCAGTTGGATGTCACGCTGGGAGACCACCTCATAAGCCAAAGCAATAACTGTTACCCTTACAGGGCCTTTATAGAATCGGTGCTCAATTACAGCGACGACACCCTCGCCACGCAATTTTCCGCCGGCCTGTTTTACAAAGACACTGCCGGACAACATGAAGAAACAGAATTGGATGGAGGGAATCTAGGGTTTGTGAGGCGTGCAAAGCTGACAGCCGAGAGCAGAACGGTAGAGCTGCTGGGCCATTTACATAGCGATCTGTTTGTTCAAGAAAAACTTTTGTTAAATGGAGTGGATGTGAAAATTAAACTGACGCGCAGTAAAGACGCTTTCTGTTTAATGGGCAGTGCAGCTGAAGGCTTTAAACTGTGCATTGTATCAGCGTCCCTTTTTGTGAAGAAAGTACGGGTGGCCCCGGGAGTCCGTCTGGGGCCCGCGGAGGCCCTGCTTACGGCTAATGCTAAATATCCCGTGGACCATGTGGGAATGAAAGTGTTTAGCATCCCCGCGGGCAGCAGGGTCAGTAACCAGGAGAACCTGTTCTTGGGACAGTTATCCACAAACCCTAGGACAAGCATTTTGGGTAACGATGCCTTTAGCGGAAGTTACGCTAAAAATCCCTTTCATTTTAAACATTACGATATTAATTTTGTGGCCTTGTATGTGGATGGTGAACAGATACCGACCAAGCCTCTGCAACCGGACTTCGAGGCAGGATGCTGCGTGAGAGAATACATGAATTTGGTACAGACAGCTGGTAAACACATGAAAGATCATTCTCTGTTAATCGACCGTGAGGAGTTTGCACAGGGTTACACCTTGTTTGCCTTTGACCTGTCTCCCAACCAGGAATGCGCTGATCACTATTCCCTGATTGAAACCGGGAACCTGAGAGCAGAAATACATTTTGGGAAGGCTTTAATGGTTACCCTCAATATGATTGTGTATGGGGTTTTTGACAATGTCATAGAAATAAATCAGAGGAGAAACGTTCTGTTTGACTACATGTGAACATGGACACGGTGCAGCTCTCATGTGTCTTATCAACGGACCCTTACACGAAAAAGAATTTCTTAGATGTGTTCCCTTGCAATTGGCTCTCAGGAGGCAAGCTGTCTCAGAGACCCCTAGGCTTGGTGGTGAACACGCATCCACACAACCAACCGGGTGAACACTGGCTCGCCTTGTATCTGGCGGAGCGTAACCGTGGAGAGTTTTTTGACTCATATGGGCACCCCCCGAACAGTGTGTTCTTTCCTAAAAGCATTATGAAATTTTTAAACAAAAATGCCACAGACATGGTGTTTCACAATAGACAATTACAAAACCCCAGCTCCGTCGCCTGCGGCTATCACTGCGTGTTTTTCTTACAACATCGTAGCAAGGGTTTATCTTTTGACCGGATTTTAAAATTGTATTCTAACGGCTTAGTGCAAAACGAAAAAATAATTTTTTTGTATTTTTTGTAAAAAATAAATTTAAATTCTTGGGAATGCCTAGCCTTGCTCAAACCATGTTTCAACAAGCCCAGACATGTGTATCTTGCAATTATTTTCATAGCCATGTTACCCAATAAAGCACCCCAGGTGAGGGGTTTAAAGACAATTGATGTTTGGTGGGTTTAAAAAAAAAAAAAAAAAAAACACAACAACAATTGAGAAAAAGTACACAGATTTTTTTTTTAAATTATAGGAATGTTTTATTTAAAGCAAAACATTACCAGTTGTTTTTTTTTTAAATTTAGAATGTGAAAAACATTACACACTGAGCCATTTGGCTCTTTTAGCCAATTTTCATTATTTAGACGGCAAAAAAGGGGTCACGGTTTCTCGATCCACCCCGGTGTCAGCAGTCGAGGCCTTGAGGCATTCCAAAAGATCTCTGTTGGCCGCATTGCCCATGACGGAAGATGGTACGTTCAGTTCCGCCATGACATTCATAAACACATCCCATCCTTTAGGTACATGTCTGCTAGGAACAGAGCGAGTCTGGGTGACGGCCCTGACTAAGTCAAGCATGTTAGAGCCATTAACCACAGATCCTTTGTACAAAAAGAGACCCTTTATCGTTCCATGAAGAGAGATTTTTATCCTGGCCCAGCTTATTTAGCAATACTATTGCATTTTTTTTATAACGCTTATTCACGTTATCCAACACCTCCTGAGCAACAGAGTCTGAGGTCTTTGGTTTTTCTGGGGGTTTGGCAGTCACACTTTGTTCCTGTTCCGGTAGAAACAGACTTATTTTCCCTTTATCTGCATCGCTCTGCTTCACATACATTAGGTACCTTTGAAGCACGGAGCAGTAAAGTTTTGCCTTTTCGTATTCGGCCAAGTCAGTTCTTTGAAGAACAGACTTCATTTCAGCATCCAGTAAGCGAGTTGCGGTTGTTCTGCCGGAGGGGGAGCCCTTAATTGCTCCAACTGGTGGCTGGGCACCAGGAACATTTTTTCTGCATACTCCATTATCGATTAGTTAAAAGCCCCGTTATCAGAGGGATAGCAAAACTTAACAGAGGTCCGATAAACCCCCCAGACTGCTTTACTAGATGCGTTTTTCTTTTAAAGTGAAACCCTTTTATTACACAAAGTTTTTATAAGCGTGCGTTTCTTTTTCAGCACACGCACTTGGTTCTGTGTTAAAGGTACGTTTCCTTTTAAGGTATTGAGCGCTATTTCTGAGATGGCCGCTACTAGATCCTCAGAGGCCGAACACAGTATAGCCCTCCTTTGCTGTGGGGACGATTTGCTAAGTAATTTTAAAAGGCCCAGGTTTCTCTTCACACAGCTAGACATGTTTTCAGTCAGCAGCCCCGGCTGTTAAAAAGGGGCCTGCCGATAAGTCATCTCTTTTTATACCCGGCTGTTCTTTTCAAAGTATAAACTGCCGGCCAGTCTGGAGGGAAAAGACCAGTTCTTAGTCTATAAGCTTCTGGTGTGGAAGCATTTAAATCCACCACCAGGTAGCCATAAGGTCTTTTGGTAGCATCCTCAAAAGCTTCTAGAAAGAATTGAGCTTTGCTGGGGTACATTTGCCGAGCGAGCGTAGCAATTTGTAATTTATCCCTGGGGTTTTTGAACAGAACCATGTACTTTGTTTTTAGGTTAATCGTGCGACTCTTTTTTCCCTGACAAAATATGTTTTGAACTATCAGAGGGGTAGCTGTGTTAGTCTGAATCTGTAAAAAGCAACAGAGGGTCCTGGGGCACCTTTAAGACTAACAGAAGTATTGGAGCTTAAGCTTTCGTGGGTGCATGCCCACTTCATCAGACGCAAGATGATGCGTCTGATGAAGTGGGCATGCACCCACGAAAGCTTAAGCTCCAATACTTCTGTTAGTCTTAAAGGTGCCACAGGACCCTCTGTTGCTTTTTGAACTATATACATAATGCTCAGGTTTCTGTGATGCACGTACTTGGTAAAGGCGTTCTCGATGTCATTGCTTTCACAAGCAGAGTTCATCAGATCACCTATGATAATCATATTTACTTTATTAGTAGGAAACAAACTGTCATCGTCAAAAGCATCAGGCAGCCCCTCCACAAAATTGATAAAGGGATATTTACAAAGCAGTTCTTTATACAGAGGTTGCCAACAACTGTAACACCACATGATATTCTCAGGCATAACAGACAGTGTGTGTTTGGCATTATCCAACACATTTTTTATAAAGTAACTTTTCCCGCAGTTGCTAGGCCCCGCGAGGTTTGCAGAAAACGGGTGTTTCCACCTCGTATCCATTTTTTCAAAAGCCGTAGGGCAGGGTTTTAAAACCTTCTCCTAGGACCCTCTTGTTGTAAACCACTTTTTGTGTCTTTTTAAGGGTTTTTGTCTCCATTTGCCACTGGTTTTTGTTTCTTACGATAGAGGGCTGCTGCACCTCTATCTTTTTTGAGGTGTTTTCTTGCAGACCCGTGCAATAGTCCAGGACTAGATCTTTCAAACTGTCGACGTTGATCTTTTCGCAGTTTGCTACGTTTAGGGTAATACCTTTGACTTTCATACAGGCCTTTCCACCCAACAGCTTATACCCATAGGTTTTCGGGCCTGCCGACACAAACTTGGTGATGTGTTGATCTGGCGGGATCTCGCTCGTGAGATCCCCTAAATAATCCCCCAGAGGGGGATTCCAGTCACCCTCCCTTTTCACAAATATCACCGAGTCAGTGTCGTGGTACAGGCACAGCTCTTGCAAACCGTCTAGGAGGCTGTATAATTCTAAGCGGGCATAAGCGGTGGTGAAACAGGCTATGAAAACATTGGTATTGCCAGAGACAAAGTACTGTTCTTTTGCATGCTTCCACGACACGCACGCTGTTTCATCATCGATAAACTCGCAGGATGAAACCTCATAATTGGGGGAGAACAGGTACTGCAAGAGTTCGTCAGGGTCTCTCACGATGCTGGTGTTGGGTAGGTTGGATCTTTGGCTGAATTTACCCCACAGAGAATTTTAAAACAGTTTAGCGATTTGGCGTTTATCAGGGTTTGATCTGATCTCGTGCTGGCGTAAATGCACGCCTTCTTTCTGGTAGAAATCGCTAACGTACTTATTTTGTTTCTCCTTGTCTGTGCACCAACTGGGATACCCTGAAGCCTCTTGTTTCTGGTGGAGGTGTAATTTTATGTACTCTGAAAAGAGTTTATCAGATTTTTCATTAAAATGCCAGATTTCATAGATCTTAGCCACCGCGTACCCCTTTGCTATGGCCGCGTTCAATTCCACCGTGCACCAAGTCCCCAGGATGGCCCGCTCCTCATCAGTATGGGTGCATGTCTCCCGCTGCTCGGTTTCCGCACAGGTTCGGCATAGCGAGAACATAAGCTTGCCACCCACTCTGACAGGTAACAATGGGGAAAAGAGGCCTCATGGGGGGTACACTTTAACTTTTGCAATTCCAAAATAATTTGCAAGGGGTCCAAATTTGTCATAGACTATATCGGGGTGTCCGATAGGGTATTCTTTGGTTTTGTTTACGAAAGGGTACAGGCTGGTAAAATCATAATAGTGGATTTCTTCCCCGGGGTTAGGCTTGTAATATAGGCGGATAGCGTTCGTCCTCCCCCCAAAAAGAGCATCCCTAGGCACAAGAGGCAGGGGTAACTGGGCTCGGTTTAAAAAGTCTGCAAGCTCCCTGTGTTTCTTTCATCACCTCCCACTCGTGCTCCCAAAGAGTCCTCACTACAAAACCAAGTCGTTTCAGATAGTCGGTCTTGAGCTGCGTCTTGTAATAAAGAAACCCAAAAGATGTCCCCGTCATAGGATTTTTTGCTTTTTCACAATAACAGGTGACACAGCCCTGGAAAAAACACCCGTTAAACTCAAAGGCTGTGCGTGCCCCATCAACATCGGCATAACCGTCTAAAAAGTAGGGGCCTACCTGTAGTACCCCACCCTGTAAAGCGTGCCGTATTTGTATATTTTCTTTGTGAGAGATATACAACAGCCACTGAATAGATGGGGTCGAATATCTCTTTTTCTGCCTGTGATAGTTGTCTGGAGGGAGAAGAGCTACCGTGTTAGGCTCCAAAAACATAAACCTGTACATAACATTGGCATCTGTCTGCATGGCTATGTACCGGAATGGATCTATACACAGTTTTATCTCAGTGAATTTACCAGGTTCTTTCTCTACTACATCTCCCTTCTCCGTCATTTTCATAATCTCTTTTCTGTATAGGATATAGGCCGGTCTCAAAATTTTTACATCCTGCTGACAGTAATACGCAAGCTCTTTCTGCAAGTCAAACGCCTCAGAGCTGTGGTCCCGATACCAGTCAAGAAACTCTGCTTTCTCTGGGCATCATGCTTTCTACACCATGGTGCTCCATACTGGGCATAGGCCCCACGTAATTTTGATTTTCTAACGTGTTAAAAAAGTGTGGAAAATACCCTTTGCACCCTTCAAACCCCATCGCCTGCGGTAGCTTGCTAAGCTTCATGGGCAAGAAGTTTAAAGAGTCTATAAAACGAATGCCCAGGGCCTTAACTTCCACACACATTAGTTTACTACCCTGAATGATCAGTTCTAGGCCCATCTTTTCCTTGAGTAACTGTCTAACAATAAAGTATGCATCATAACCTTTAGAATTGTGTGCTGGGAACGTGTAGTCCCGAAACTCTTTGCCAATAAAGGTCTTCACAAACACAGAAAAGACACTCATCGCCCTTAAATTCCCAGGATTTTTCTGGCTTTAGGGCCATAGCAAAAATGTAATTGGGAGTGTGCACCCCGGTCTCCTGCGTGCATTTGAAATCATAAAAAAAAATCTACTTTTCTGAAGATTCGGGCTTTCTAAGGCTGTCCATAAAACAGAGGTGACCGTCTACATCACCAACGATCAATCCCTGACACGGCTTATACCGTCTCCCTTTACACCTATGCCGCTTGTCCACGCAAGACTGACACTTCTCACACAAAGTTGTAGACAGGCATTCAACTTGTTTTTTTGATGCACAGTCGATATGTCTTTCTAAACACTCTTTGGACCGACAACACAGTCTATAGCTAGGACACCGCTGCTGCACGCCCACGCTGTCTGAGCACGTTACGCTTAAGCAGAGGCGGCAACGATACCTGCAAGAGTGGTCCTGGCTGTACACCATGTGGCAAAACTCACAATAATTTTTCGCTCCGAACAACTTTTTTACATCCAGAACCCCATAGTAATGCTCATCATGCAACAGGATAAAATAAGTCTTGGGGTACACTCTGCCCCCCATTTTAAAAAAGCCCCAGCCGCCTTTCGCCGTATACAGCACCACCTGTATGTTAACTCCTAAATGCTGTTCAAACTTTGCTACGTCACTGAGCATAACCTTTTTTTGATCTGACCACCCCAGGTTCTCATGCAACTTTCTCGCCTCCGCTAACAATTCCGCGTCCGTAGGTTTACGATCGGACATGACGGCCAAGAGCCCACCCGCAAAACACAAATTGGTACCGGTGTAAGTCAGGTCTACTAAACACGGTCTCTTTTTATGAATAATTTGACTATTAAGGATAGTATTTAAAAAACTCTACAAGCGCCCCCACCCCTGTTTTTTACAACTGTCACAACAAGGCGCAATGTCCCATCGACATGCAACTCTATTGCTCTGTAGCAGCTTTGAGGTCTGATTTAAGAAATCCTCAGCAGACAGCTCATCCCTAGTTCTTTTGACCGAAAACAAAGAGTTAGTTAAATTACGGCTCTCTAAACGTAACTGAACATAATCATCAGAGCCTACCCTACCATTAATGTCATCGAGCACTAACTGTATTCTCCGGTGTATGGTTTCAACAACCTGCTGAGCTGAATTTATTTGCTCAAGATTAACAAAACAAAATTCCTCACAATACACCGACCCCCCAAATCTGGATATTCACGTTGCCAACTTCTCACTCTCTCCATATACACCTCGGCATTTTCGGGGTTACTTGGGGGTTCCTCTACGGGATCATTAGCGGCATCTTCTACATCAGATGCTATTTGAGAGTCAGACTCTGAGGCGCCTCCTTGAGGGTCATTGGGAGTAGAATGGGACCCCTCTAGAGAGCCCTCTGGGGAATTTGCTAAACCAGAGTCTGATTCTGCCTCCCCATTTTCAGACAAGCCAGTTTGAGAGCCTCCAGTAGGGTGCATCTCTTTTTGTTTGTTTTTTTTCCTCATTACCTCTTTAGCCCTTTTTAAAATGTTTACAACAACCCGGGCCTGGAACTTTTTGGCAGCCATCTGTTTATCCCCCAAGTGCTGTCCCCCCTTTGGTTTACACATGAGCTGATGTGTACCCTGGAGGGTGCTCCTTTTACCCAGGCCCCTTTTCATGACTAGTCATGCCTGCTCAGAGCCACCCTTTCCAGCCCTTATGTTTTTCAGCATGGTTCTGAACCAAGCATCATATTTTTCCCATTTCTTTCTAGAATCCCGTTCTTTTAGACTACCCAAGGATACATCCTCCATCACTATTCTGAGGGAAGCCTCAAGCCTTTCCCAACTACTAGAATATGGGGGAGCTGTGATGAGCTTATGGTTTTGGGAGAATGGTTTGTCAGTTCTTGGTTTTTATTCACAACCCCTAGAGCGCATGCTCCGGGTTTGTGAATGTGGGCATTTTCGCTCACAGTTTCCTCAGGGCTTGGTGTGGTGGTGGCCACTGAGGAACTGGAGTTGTGGTGGCATGGTTGTTTTTTACCAGAGTCTTTTGTTTTGTCCTTGGGTTTGACGTATATGAGGTTTGGACCGCCCGGATGCTTCAGCTGCACTCTTGTGCTGTGTTGTATTGTTAAAGGTCTCAAAGCAGATTCCTGGTTCGTTGGTAGTTCTGGAGGAGATGTCCTTGTAGCTCTGACTACAGCATTGTCAGAAAAGTTGCCCAGACCTATGAGGGGGAAACAACAACAACAACATTTTACAACAACTGAACTTTACCATCTCTCTCACCCACACCTATTATTTACTTAAAATACAAAACCTCATAGAACAACCAAACCAATAAGCAAAATATATTTACAGGGCTTCATCCATCCATCAGTCACTGATGCTGGTGAATTTTCCTTTTCAGTGGTCTCTTTCCTTTTTCTTTTCAGCTTGTTTTCCCTCTGGTCTAAGGATCTCATGTTTTGACTGTACTGTGGAGCAAACAACAACATTATTATTATAAAACACATGAAACCATCTTGTAAACATACATATTGCACACACACACACACACACACTTACTTCATTAGGGTGTTTTTCTATTTAAAAAGTCATAGCTTTACAACAAAATAATCCATTTCAGGCTGTACAACAAACAGGTTTTTAAATACATCTCATTTTGCAGAATAAAAACCAAAACTGCTTTTAAATTTTGCACAGAAACCCTTGTTAGTTTGAAACACCCATACCACCAGTTTAAAACCCACAGTTTGCAACCAAATACTTTTCAAAAAACCAACATGCATTTAAAAGCCACATGGTTGTTCTGTCCCCCAGCCATGTGCCCTTGGGTTAGTTAGATAGCATTCACCCCTACCCCAAGTGCCTCAAACCCCATTTTAAAAACCCATCACATTATGCACAGTGAAAAAAAAAACCTGTTAGTTTGAAACAAACCAAGTATTTAAAAAAAAAAAAAACCTATGCCTTGCACAGGGCCCCCTCACACACAAAAACCAGCAGCTTTATAAAACACACCAAACCAAGTTTGCAGCCATATACTTTTCAAAAACCCACATGCATTTAAAAGCCTGTTGCAAAAAATAAATAAATAAATAAAAGTTACCTTTCACTATGGGATAAAGTGTTGCAGGCACATGCTTGTTCTGTTCCCCCTCATGTGTGCTTGAGCCTTCAGGTTCAAGAACAAGGAAAATGTTAGTTAGTATTGCCACCAAATCCCTATACAGCCTGTGTAATACTGTTGAATTAAAAATAAAAAATAAAAAAAGTATTAAGCACAACTATAGTTAAAATGGTTTTTACCTTGGCCTGGTGGTGAAATGCAGTTTAAAGTTACTGGTTCCATGCTAAACAGATCACACTGCAATAAACATAGACACCATTATTTACTAAGACAGCATAGGCAAAGAGTGGCATTATATAATATATAGTTTCAGAGTTAAAGTCAGCAAGTCTTACCTCTTTTTGCAGTCCAGCAGCTATCCAAGAAAGTTTTCTGTTGAAAAGGACAAACTCCAGCATACCTGAGGTTTTTATACCCTCTTAGCCCATTGTTTCAAACAGGTTAATTTAATCACCCCTCCCATAGCATTCCCTTTTGTGATCTGGGGTAGTGAAAGCATTTTGTCTGGGTGTGTGTGGTTAAAACCCCATTCAGTTCAACAGATTAAGGATAGCTCAGTGGTTTAAGCATTGGCCTGTTAAGCCCAGGGTTGTGAGTTCAAGCCTTAAGAGGGCCACTTAGGGATCTGGGGCAAAAATCAATATTAGGTCCTGCTAGTAAAAGGCAGGTCTATGAGATAGGTGTAACTCTATTTTCTGAACTAGCCTTGTTTGTTTCATTGTAAGCATATTTTTAGGATTTTTCCCCCTCCCACAACAGACATTTCAGCTTTTTGCTATACACACACAAAAAACACAAGAGCTAATTCTCACAAACAATTAATTTTTTTATTTTAAAAAACATACAGCTCCTTGAAAACAAACCAAACTGCTTCATTAAAACTTTTTAGCTCACTTAAGGGCCAAAGGCCTTCTAACAAAACACAGATAGTCACAAACCCCCCTTTTAAAAATTTTTACAGCTACCAAGTTTTATATCGCATGTTTGTCCCCTCACCATTCTCTAACTTAATCCTTTTAGATTTCTTACAAATTGTTTTTTTCTTAAGCAGGGTTCTGTAACTCTTTGTGCGGACTACACGGTCAATATAATGCTCTAAGCAGGCATCTTCCGGTTTGGTCATTTTCTTTAGAACACGGTCAGGGTCTGCACTGAATTGCACAGCATTTATCAAGGTCACCCCTTCCGCTAAATGTTCTTGGGTTAGGCATTGCATACCATAACCTATGGCAACAACAGTGTTTAATAAGCTTTCCAAACACAGCTCAGCACACAGGCCCCGGAGCTTGCAGTTTATATCCACTGAAGTCCAAGTCACACAGTCATGGTGCCTTTGGCCTGGCGCATCTATGACACAGCCCTCACAATCTTCAAAAAGCTTTTCCCTAAGGCAGTGTTTAAGGATAGCATAAACAGCAACGCGTACAATAGTCCGCATGACTTTTTTATGCTCACGACGTGGCACTGGCTCAGTTAGTTCTATGCCAAGCCGCCTCCTAAACTCCTCATAGCCATCATCCTCAGAGTCCTCTTCAACAACTTGTATTGGCGTTGAGCAAAAACATGGTGGGGCCAGTTCATCTTCGCTGCTTGATGCAATGCTGTCCGGGTCCTCTAGAAAGGCATCGTCGAGCTGTTGAAAAATTTTCAGAAAAGAAACCATGTAAGCACCCCCACTGCTTGTTTTTTAAATTATGCAACCCCCGGTTCCTACCCCATTACCCACCCCTCCTCGACCGCTGCTTCTTAATCATTCATTTACCTGAGCGCCGTCTTTTCCGTTCGCCTTGTCCGCCGTTGACTCCCCCGAGCCGCGATCGCCTTCCACCTCTGAGGGGTGGACAAAGAGAGACCACCATGCTCATCGGGGTGTCTCACAAGGGTTTCGGGGTCGGATTCCGGCGTATCCAGCAACGGCTGGGCCAAAGGGCTCCCCTCGGTTGCTCCCTCCTCCTCCTCGGAACTGTCGCTGATGTAGCGTTTTCTCCGCGGCCGGTCAAAGACCCTCAGGGGTAAAACAAAGTCCGAAGTTCTCATGGGGGTGGTGAAGGAGTCCATTTTTCCTCTCAGCAGCCTTTCCGCAATTTCGAAAACACGTGTCCTTGGTAAGAGATGGGCGCCTCCTCTGTCTGGCGCTGGGACTTATGGGGTAATGGTGCTGCACTCTGATTTGCGGAGGCCCTTGGGCGGAGTTCTTAGTGGGGTCACACGACTCACTTCTGGAGGGGTCACCCCAACCTGGAAGTCACCCTGATTGGTCAAAATCTCCTCTCGGGGCGGTCCTTTCGGCACAAAACCCCTCCTGATTGGTAGAGGGTGGTGGGGGGAGTTCTTAGAGGGGTCACATGACACACCTTGCTTCCGGTCAGGTGGCACATTGACCCCGGAAGTAATACCCCCACGGGGTGGGACTTCCGGTGACAGGTGGGAGGGACCAAGGGGTCAAGGGGTGGGGCTTAAGGGGTCAAGGGGCGGGGTTAGGGTTTGATTGATGGTAGGGCCCTTATACTACTGGCCAACATTAACCCTGGCTCTATAACTCTAAATCTCACACTTAATATAACACTGACCCAGACACTAAAGTTAATCCAGGCCTTTCCACTTATATTTAACCATACTGAACCTTACCCTCAGCCTTAACCCTAACCCTAACCTTACCCCATCCCTAACATTAACCCTAATGATACCCTTATTGTAACCTTAACTCTATCCCTAACCCTAACTTTAGGCATAACCCTAACCACAATACTTGGAGTTTTGCCGGTATATGTATGAATATTTTAATGAGGCTCAATTTTCCTCTCTCTAAGTTTCGCTCAGTGACCTCTCATTGCTGGGAGGAGTGTGTGTGTGTTTTCCACTAGAAACCTGAAGCGTCAGATTAATTTCTGGATTCTGCACAGTGCCAGCCATGTGGCGAGAGAGTAAAGTTTGGAATTGCAAGCCCACTCGGGAATCAATCTTGTCACTCTGGCGACAGGAAGAACAATACTGGTGTGTTCAAATTACTACCTCTTTTACTTAAAGCATCCTCTTTAGTCCTGAGTGGAGTGCAGGATCTGCTCCAAGAGGTAACTATAACAGGACCGCTTGGAAATAGTGACTATACTATAATAACATTTAACATTCCTGTGGTGGGAAGAACACCTCAACAGCCCAACACTGTGGCATTTAATTTAAGAAAGGGGAACTATGCAAAAATGAGGGGGTTAGTTAAACAGAAATTAAAAGGTACAGTGACTAAAGTAAAATCCCTGCAAGCTGCATGGATGCTTTTCAAAGACATTATAACAGAGGCCCAACTTAAATGTGTACCCCAAATTAAAAAAAAAACACAGTAAAAGAATTTTAAAAGAGCCACCATGGCTTAGCAACCATGTAAAAGAATCAGTGAGAGAAAAAAAGGCATCTTTTAAAAAGTGGAAGTCAAATCCTAGTGAGGTAAATAGAAAGAAACATAAACACTGCCAAATTAAGTATAAAAATGTAATAAGAAAAGCCAAAGAGGAGTTTGAAGAACGGCTAGCCAAAAACTCAAAAGGTAATAACAAAATGTTTTTTTAAGTATATCAGAAGCAGGAAGCCTGCTAAACAACCAGTGGGGCCCCTGGAAAATCGAGATACAGAAGGAGCACTTAAAGATGATAAAGTCATTGTGGAGAAACTTATTTGATTCTTTGCTTCAGTCTTCACAGCTGAGAATGTTACAGAGATTCCCAAATCTGAGACAGCTTTTGTAGGTGACAAATCTGAGGAATTGTCACAGATTGAGGTGTCACTAGAGGAGATTTTGGAATTAATTGATAAACTTAACATTAACAAGTCACGAGGACCAGATGGCATTCACCCAAGAGTTCTGAAAGAACTCAGATGTGAAGTTGCGGAACTATTAACTAAGGTTTGTAACCAGTCCTTTAAATCAGCTTCTGTACCCAATGACTGGAAGATAGCTTTGGTCTTAACTATCTTGAGCAGTTTAGTATAATCTGCAAACTTTGACACCTCACTTTTTACCCCTTTCTCCAGATCATTTATGAATAAGTCCAAAAATGGATCTCGGTAAATCTTTATGTTTACTATGAAATGTTTGTGTGAGGCTGAATGTGGGACACGGAGCCAGGGACGGGAACAATTTAGGGGAAATGCTATAAAAACAGAGCAGTGCGCCTCTAGAAAGAAGGCAGCACTAGGGCTGTGAAATATTAAAATCCCACTTCACACTGATGTAGGGCTCACTTGGTGCATAGGCCCTTGTTCTGGGACCTCTTCACAAGGGTTAATTTCACCCACAGGGAATTACGAGTGGGTTGAGGGGGAATAGATTTAGCCAGTTTAGCACATTGCAGGGGTAGAGCCAGAGTGATATATTGCCTGTTTGCTCTGATCATTGAGCTGTTCCGTGAGTGATACAAATTTTGTCATCCACCTAACAGAACATCTGGCATCTATTCCTGGCTCTAATACAGGGGTCGGCAACCTTTGGCAAGGGGCTTGCCAGGGTAAGCACCCTAGTGGGCCGGGCCAGTTTGTTTACCTGCCGCGTCCGCAGGTTTGGCTGATCACGGCTCTCACTGGCAGCGGTTCGTGGCTCCAGGCCTCCCCAAACAGCCTGGCCCCCGCCCCCTAACCACCCCCTCCCACTTCCTGACCCCTGACTGCCCCCCTCAGAACTCCCGACCCACCCAATCCCCCCTGCTTCTTGTCCCCTAACCGCCCTCTCCTGGTACCCCCCCATCCAATCGCCCTGCTCCCAGTTCCCTGACTGCTCTGACCCCTATCCACATCCCCACCCCCGACAGACCTCCCGGGACCCCACCCCCTATACAACCCCTCCTCCCTGTCCCCTGATGGCCCCTCCTGGGACCCCCTGCCCCTAACCACCCCCCAGGACTCCACCCCCTATCCACCCCCCCCAACCCCTTTCGGAATACGGCCCTGCTAACATGGGCGGGGGACTCAGGAGGAGCAGGGTCAGCTGCGCAGCCAGAGAGAGGTGGCGGTTTCCCCTTCAAAGCATCGCTTCTCTCCGGCCGGCTGCGCGGCCGCCAGGGTGTCCTCCTTGAGTCCTCCGGCCACGTTCCCTGCGCTCGCGCTGCCCGCACCTCCTATCTGCTCCCCTGAGGCTGTGCGTGAGCCTCCCTCCCTGCTCTCCCCTGCCTCCACGCTGAGCTGCCCAGCGGCACGCTGAGCTGAGGCTGCAGGGGAGGGGAACAGCAGGGAAGGGGCCTGGGGCTAGGCTACCCGGACGGGAGCTCAGGGGCCGGGCAGAATGGTACTACGGGCGGTCCTTTGCCCACCTCTGGTCTAGTTGCTCTACAGTGAACATTCCTGGCCTCTTTCCTCTCATTTCTTGGCAGAATGATAGACGATTTGTAGAGCAGGGCCCTGGGAGTCAGGACTCCTGGGTTCCCTTCTGAGTCTTTGAAGCTCTAATTACCTGCTTGACTCTAGATGAGATGGCACTAAATTCACAAGTGCTTGTAACTTGCCATGGAATCTGTATGAAGCGAATGACCAAGCAGGAAGGACGCTGTGTCGGCTGCTGCTTCTGTCTGTGACTCACTCCTGAGTCCAGAAAGCTGGTTCCCCGCAAGGTTAGTTTTAGTGCGGGCTCTGATAGGTTTCCATCCCTTCCCTGTGTGTGTCTAGCACAGTAATACACGGAGGTGTCTCCATGTTGCAGGCAGTTCATTTGCAGGAACACTTGGCTTTTGGAGGTGTCTCTGGTGATGGGGAGGCGATTTTTTAGAGCATCGTTATAGTTATTGCTTCTATCACCTCAGATACCGCCCATCCATTCCAGCCCCTTCCCCGCTGGCTGGCGGGCCCAGTGCACCCCGTAGCTAGTGAGAGAGAATCCGGACACGGTGCACATCAGTCTGAGGGTCTCCCCGGGCTTTTTGACTCCCCCTCCGGACTCCACCAGGCTGACCTGGGGATAGACACCTGCAGAGGGGCAAATAAAGGGGAAATATTGCGGTGATTCCTGGAGGCACAGTTATTAGAGAACATGCGGTACCGGGCGCCCAGCGGCAGCACAGATCCTGCCCGTACCCGCTGGGAGCAGCAGAAGGAAGGCAATGCTCAGTCTGGGGGTCATGTCTGCTGTAGGAATGCTAGCTCCCAAATTGTCAGCCATGGTTGCGGCACACTGTTTCCATGGCCACAAGGCAGGAGTGACCTTCGCCTCAGTGTCTGTGTTTGGGAAAACCTTTTGGCTGATTTGATTCCTACCCTCGCAGCTGGTGTTCACGCGCTCAAGAGATGGGTCTGTTATCTTGTGTGCCTGTATACTGCCTGGCTTTTCTATGTGCAGGAATGTAACCACTAAGAAGTGTTGTAAACAAAGTAAGGAGAGAAATAAAAACCCCAGGAAAAGTTTTCCTGGAGGCTTTTTGGCTTGAGGCTTTTAAAGCTCTCTGGCTACCACAAACCTGGTGTTCTATTTCCTTTCATGTGTCGTCACCACATCTGGTGACCCCGACGTGATACCCCTCTACTCACCGGCTGGATACGCCGAGCACGCCTCGCGGCTGTTTGCCGCCCCTTATTCGTGAGTATGGGGGGGGGGACTTTCCAGTGCCCAGAAGGAGCACGCAAGAGAGTTACAAGAGATTATACGGCAGCGTTCATGTGTCGCTGTCCCGGTCGCTCATATTGAGGACCTTCTAAGGGAAATAGATCGCCAGTGCCCCTGGTATCCTGACTGCGGGTCTTTACAACTTTTTGATTGGATACGGATTGGGATCACCTTGTATAGTGAACCCCGTGCCCCAGTTCAGCACCTGCTGCTCTGGCAGCGTTGCAAGGAGGCGCTGGAGGGGTTCGGCCCCGACGGCCTCAAGCCGGTTTCCCCTTTGCCCCCAGGTGATGGGCCGCCCCCCTCCTGCCTGCAGCTGACCCTCTGTGCGCCGCCGCCCGGTAGGGCGGGGGGGCGCTGTCGCCACGGCGGTGCGGCGAGCGCGCGAGGCCGGTCACTTGACCGACGAGGAATCCAGCTGTGGGTTCGAGGCGTTCCCCGTCTCTGGGCGGGATAATGGAAATGGGGGGCAGATAGTGGACTGGAAGGCTCTCCCCTACTCGGTTCTGCGCGAGCTCCGGGGGATCTTGGAAGGTGTGTCAAACGGTTATCACTTACTCCCCCAAGATTGGAAAGACATGTGTCGCATGGTGCTGTCTCCCGCGCAATATGTTGTGTGGGATAGCGAGTACCAGCGAGAGGCGCTTGCGGCAGCAGCACAAGGTGGGGGGGCTTATCTCGCTGAGCAGTTATATGGCACAGGGCAGTTTTCGGGCATCCCCGAGCAGGCGGTGGGCACGCCCCGGGCAGCTTTTCCCATCATTGGCCAGTGTGTCCGTCGCGCGTTTCGCAGGGTCCCCGCTGCGGGCGAGTCCTCTCAGTCCTTCGACCCTGGCGGAGTTGCTACAGGCGTGTGCGGACGTATGCACCCCAACCCAAACGCATTTATTGCCCCAATGATCAGCCGTTCGAGGGTGTTATCGACTCTGGGGCAGACGTCACCGTCATCGCCGCCGCGCAGTGGCCCGCCCATTGGCCCACAGAGCAGGCTCCGGCGGTTTGGGGTGTGGGCGGGGCACGGGACTCACAATGGAGTGCCCGATGGTTGGAGGTTAGGGCGCCCCAAGGCACCCGCCGCACCCGTATCCGGCCTATCATTCTCCCCGTCCACCTCAACCTGTGGGGCCGTGATTTATTAATACAGTTCACTGCCACCATCCATATTGATGATTAGGCATACGGCCCTCCCTCTCCGTTGGCTCACTGACGAGCCCGTATGGGTTGCGCAGTGGCCACTTCCTCTGGACAAGCTGGAGGCCCTCCAGCACTTGGTTAATGACCAGCTGCAGGCAGGGCATTTGGAGGAGTTCACTAGCCCCTTTAATACCCCCGTGTTTGTAAGCACAAAAGAAATAGTTACACCTTGTATAGAAATTGATGTGGCTAGTGTTGTGGAAATTAAATTGTGGAGAGGATGTGCATTTTCCCCAGAATAGGTGCAGTGTATATTGTAGCAGAGGTAAAGGAAATGCAAACCTACCAATATAGGTTGTGTTGTCTTGTTCAGATCACTGTGTGTTTGAAAGCAGGAGTTAGAAGTAAAAGGCAATGTGTATGTGTTCATTGTTGGGAAAAGGTGTATGAGTGAAGAGTGGAAGTTTCCTCTGTAGGTTAAAAGAAGCTGAGAAAGGGAGAAGAGGAAAAAGCACAGAATGAGTTAACTGAGAGGAAAATACAGCTAGCAGGCTCATCCAAGGTCACAGCCAAAACTTGGCTGACCCCCAAGAAAAGGGGGGGGCTTGAATGTGCCCAAGCAGCTGTAATATCTGCAAAACACTGCCAGGCATTAACAAAATGTGCTAGGTTTCTTTTCTCACAGGTAGAGAAGTGCTACCCAAAGACCCTAGCACCCCTACCATTCATTGAAACCAGGAGACTGAGTCTATGTAAAGTCCATCAACGAAAGACTGCTTTGGCTCCATGCTGGAAAGGCCCTTTCCAAGTCCTGTTAGCCACCAACACCGCTGTAAAGTGCCAAGGACTGACTGCCTGGACCCATGCTTCTCACTGTAAAAAAAACCCTCCACCTCGGGAGAACTCTCTGACTAATAAGCCTATTTCTCCTTCTAGCTCTGCTGTGCCGTCTGGACAGCAGGAAAAAAGAAAAAAAAGACAAGGTGAAGTGCTAGTAACCTCTCCCTTGTCCACTGACAGACCTACTGTTGCTTTGAATTTCTCTAGAAGAAGCAAAACCATTACAGGGTGATGTGCTAGTAACCTCTCCCCTGTATGATGTTAAACCACACTGTTTCAGGAAAAGAGAAGAAGGAACACTTGCTTCATTGAAACCACAAAGTCCAGGGATTCCTGATTACAAGAGACACTAAGAACTGACCCTGGTGAAGAATCAAGAAACTACCCTGACAGGACACTTACCTTTTCAAGCTAATGGTAGCTGTGTGTATGTTAATGACACCACATTACAAGACATGCATTTTAATCTCATTATCACTGCAGGCAATTATATTATTTACTGGCCTGCAGATAGAGTTTTTTAAGTAGCCCTTAGGTTCCAGATAATTTTTAATTGGACTAGTTTAGTATTGAATAGATTTTGTAATATTGTTAGCTTGCCTTAATGCTAATTCACTCCCTATTTTGTGTGTATTGGGACGTTTCCTGTTGGCCCCTGGCTGCCAAGGCGAATCCCAGGTGGAGCAGTGGCTGCAGTTTAACATCTGGGTCCACCTGGCAGAAGTATTAAATCAATCTGATTTCTGCCTGGCCGTTGCCCCGGAAATGCAAGGTCTGTTAAGTACTTGCCTTGTTCCTGTCTGCAAACCACCCAACAACATCTGGGGCGTGAGACAGTGAAAGAAATGTGCTGTTTTAAGCTTACTTGTAAGCAGTGTCAGGATGAGCTCTACCCTGACATCTGGTGGTGAATTATGGCGAGTGTGGAAAAGAACTCCAGGGGCTGATCTTGTTTGCATAGGCACACCCACTCGCCTGGCATGGAACAACAGCAACTGAAAGTGGTTACTTTGGCTGGTGTGGGATCCCCAGTTTCTCTATTATTGGGGCAGGAAGAATAAAGTTTTGTTACCCTGATTCTGTGAATCAAGGCCAGTGGAACTGTTGTATTACAGAAGGACTGAGTGAGTCCTTCACCATTACCTAAGTAGCACTTGCTTGACAAGGGGCATGGGTTACAAAACCCAGTGAATTGAGAGAGGATGTGGACAGGTATTTGTACCTGATGGTATGGGCCCCCTCTGAGGGTTTGAAACACCAATTGCACCACCTCCTCTCTCCACTGTTGAATGTCAGAGCTAACTTTGATTCCATTAGGAGTCTAGTTACAGGCTGCTGAGCTGAATTCACTTTGGGCCAATGGTGCACCAGCACTAGGGCTCCCCTACTATTGAGCTGAAATCGCTAAGAGCTGAAATCACAAAAGAGCTAAAGTTATTAAGAGCTGAGATCACTGAGTGAAGTGTTAACAAGTGGGGGAGCCTGAAGCTATATTGCTCAGCAGCTGGCGGAGCAGTTTGTGGGGACGACTGGAGGAGCAGCGAGCGGCGCGGAGCCTTGCGGGGCCGGTTGGAGTGGCCCAAGGAACGGCGAGCGGAGCTGTTTGCGGGGACGGCTGGAACGGCTCACAGGTCGGTGAGCGGAGCGGAGCAGCTTGTAGAGTGGAGCAGTTTGTGGGATGGCAGGAAAGTGGACTGGCTCGTGGTGAAGGCTGCGGCGGAACCCCCACGGAGAAACAGACGGCTGGCCAGCCTCGGATCACGTAAGGTGCCCCTTAACACCCTGCGTGCCCCCCCCTTTTTGCTCTGGGGCTGCACTGACCAGGGACAGAGACTTTGGGGGTTGTTGGACTTTTGGGACTTTGGGTGGTTGCTGGACCCAAGAGACTTTGGGGGTGTTGGACTTTGGGGACTCTGGGTGATTTTTGGGTTGTTGGATTCAAGAGACAAAGGGAAAGGACACAGCCCAATTTGCTGGGGTGGGTTTTGCTCATGGTTTGTGTTATGAATCCTGTTTGTGGTGTTTTTTCCAATCTTATGCTGATGTCGTTTACCTCATGTTATTAAACATGTTCTGCTACACTCAGACTCCGTGCTTGCGAGAGGGGAAGTATTGCCTCTTAGAGGTACCCAGGGGGGTGGTATGTAATTGTCCCAGGTCACTGGGTGGGGGCTCGAGCCGGTTTTGCATTGTGTTATTGAAACAGAACCCCTAGATACAGAACCCGGCCCTTGTTGCTGCCAACTTAGATGGGCAGAAGGGTTACATACTGATAATAGTAATTGCATGCAATAGCAAATTGATATGCTGAAATGTTATGTTTAAGCTATCCGCCAGGACATTTTTCCTCCTTGGTGGAATTACATTTAGTTATAGCCACCCTTAGAGTGGATAAAGACCCTCTTATAGTATGGGGTCTTCGTTTTGATTTTTGGCGTTTTATTTTGTTGCTTTATTTAGTGTATACCCAATCTAATGATATTGTGTATGCTACCCTGCGAAGGTGCTTTGTCTAAACACTGCATATAAAATAAAACAGGGGGGGATGTAGGAATGCTAGCTCCCAAATTGTCAGCCATGGTTGCGGCACACTGTTTCCATGGCCACAAGGCAGGAGTGACCTTCGCCTCAGTGTCTGTGTTTGGGAAAACCTTTTGGCTGATTTGATTCCTACCCTCGCAGCTCAAGAGATGGGTCTGTTATCTTGTGTGCCTGTATACTGCCTGGCTTTTCTATGCGCAGGAATGTAACCACTAAGAAGTGTTGTAAACAAAGTAAGGAGAGAAATAAAAACCCCAGGAAAAGTTTTCCTGGAGGCTTTTTGGCTTGAGGCTTTTAAAGCTCTCTGGCTACCACAAACCTGGTGTTCTATTTCCTTTCATGTGTCGTCGCCACAGTCTGCGGCTGGCAGCTCGTTCCCCAGGAAGGATGGGGAGCTGAAGCCCGGTGCTGGCTCTGAGCGGGGTGAGCGGCCTGTGGCTGGGCTATGAACAGGGCCCTGGGGAGCTCATTTGCATGGGCTGGGCGGTGAGGACAATATAAGGGGTGGGGACCTAGGAGGTGTGTGACACAGCGTCACATTGTTAAGTCTAATAGAGGTGGGTTGGAAGTCCAACCTCAATAGAGAAATTTCCCATAAGCTTTATATAGTTGTCCTCATTACACTGATAACACAATTAAATGGCCACAGTTGTGTAATCTATCGGTCTATCTATCTCTCAGCTCCACCCCCATTTCTGATGTTGGTGTCAATGTTATAACCTAGGGGCCAGGTACATCACTGAACCATTCCTTGTTCATGAGAATATGGAAAATTAGGATGGAAACAAACTGTACAGAAAGGCTTTGGGAAAATTTGTGTTGGGGGCTGTATTGTTAGAAAGGGTTTTGAAGTCAAATTGCTTAGTCTGATGAGGGTCAGTCCTGGGCCGTATCTAATTCAGTGGGAGCTGTGTTCTGTGACCCTAGTGCCCCCCAATCCTCCACCAACGGGCCTCTGCTTCTCCCTCAGCAGCCGCCTCTCCCTGAGTTACCCCATTAAATCCTATCATGTTCCTGTCTGCAACCCCTAGTCACATGACTATCTCCAATGCCCTGAGTGCCAGCACTGGGCTGAGTGACATCATCACGGGCTGAGGGGAGGGTCTGTTATCCCCATGGTGACTCTGTGACATTGTGGAACTTTATTGTGGGTTGGGATTTCTCAGCTCCACCCATTGAAACCAGCGGGAGTCCGGGCTGCGATTTCCACATGTTTGTTGGGTGAAAACAATCCATGAGCCGCTTTGGAAAGTCTCGGCAGTGCCAAGGTGAGGGGCCCCACATCGGTTATAATGAACTAATCACCTTCAGCTGCATTAATGCGATAAACGTCCCAGTTTGCTGAAAGGGCCAGAGCCTCCCTGGCGTAAATCTGGAGTAACTCGAATCTAGTGGAAGCAGTTGCGGTGACTTTACACTAGCGGAGGATTTGGCCCCAGAAGCAATTCGCTCCATCCGTTGGGTCTGATGCAAACCCCAATGCGCTTGTCTCCTTTACACTGACAGATGCTGTCCTATGAGTCTGACACAGAGACGGGCCCCGGGAGAGCCAACGTGCCAGGTCTCCGAGGGGAGAGCGACTCAGAACAGGATTCACTCCGGATTGGGGTTCACTGATGAAGCAAGGGATCTCTGCACTGCAGGCCCAGCGGGGCTCTGGGCAGGAAGGGGAGACACATTGCCCGGGAACGGAAGGGTTAAAACTGACGGGAGGTTTGTGTTACATTCACACAGTTGCCGGGTCTCCTGTCTGAGCCAAGAGCGGTGTGTGTGTCACTGCTGCCCCTGCGCGGCTGCCGGGAGAAGGGCGATTCCGCAGCCTGGGTTTTTGTATGATCACAAATCGGTTTTGTTTCACTGTGTCTCCCGCACAGTAATAGCGGGCGGTGTCCTCGGGTTTCAGGCCGCTCATTTGCAGATACAGCTCACTCTTGGAATTATCCCTGGAGATGGTGAATCGGCCTTTGACAGAATCAAGGTACTGTATATCACCCCCATCGGACCTTATAAAAGCGACCCATTCTAGTCCCTTCCCGGGAGCCTGTCGGACCCAGTGGATATGGTAGCTGCTGAAGGTGAACCCGGAGGCTTTGCAGGAGAGGCGGAGAGAGTCTCCGGGCTTTTTCACATCCCCTCCAGACTCCACCAGCGCTTGGGACCGGACACCTGAGAATAAAGACAGGCCATTAATATCGGTATAAAAACAGCGATAACACAATATTCTTCTCTCTCTGCCAGTTATTCAGAGGAGGAAAGTACCTTCCAAAGCTGCTCCAGCAAAAATTACAAGGAGCAAAAATCCCATTTTCCCGGGTGCTGGAGGGGAAAGTTCTCAGGGGACTGGCTGGTCACTGCACAGACCCAGGGGGCTGCGGATTGTGTCTCCGGGTGCAGCCTGTCAGAGAGAGGCACTGATTTAAACAGGAAACTGTCTCCCTCATTTGCATGTCCCCGCGTTATAAGAGACACACACTCCTGCTGCCAGTGATCTGACTGACTCGCCGTAGGGCTCCGGGTGCGGGAGTCAGACTGTCCCGGCCTGTGTGTCTGTGCAGCGCCGGGCACAGGGCTCCGGGTGCGGGAGTCAGACTGTCCCGGCCTGTGTGTCTGTGCAGCACCGGGCACAGGGCGCTGGGGTCCTCCTGACACTTTCGGACCCCTGGGAGGAATGAACAGCTCCACTGCATTTCCTCACCCAGGAACTGAGGGCCTGGCTATTGTGAGGTGATATTGGGGGGACTCAGCTCTGGAGCCCTGTTCCATGCACACAGGGGCCATGCAACATCCGGTCAGGGGGGTCAGTGTCTGGGGAGGGGTCGTGTCCCAGGGATCCATTGGGCTGGGCCACCCGCTGGAGAGGGAAGATTTCCCGTGGTGCTGGGAGGGATTTGGGACAGAAGCCCCTTTCCCTTCCCGGCAGTGACCGGCTACATTGCAATGATCCATGACACTAGGGACGTGATCACAGCAAGCCTGGCTCGTGCTTTGGACCAGGTCTGGGGCCCGCCTGTGGGTGCAGGTGGGAGAAGCTGCGGGGGGGGGGGGGTGAGTCTGAGGACAGAGTTAAGGTTTTGCAGTGGAGCCTCCCTGGGATTAGTGGGCCGAGAGCCGCGTGTCCAGGGACCAGGGTTTCTTGCAATTGGTTCTGGCGACTAATAGAGACAGGAAAAATGGCCTAGTTCAGTGGCTGTCAACCTTTCCAGACTGTACTGCATCAGGAGTCTGATTTGTCTGGCATACCCCAAGTTTCACCTCACTTAAAAACCGTATGCTTAAAAATCAGACATCATTATCGAGAAATTGCTGACTTTCTCATTTTTATCATATCATTAGAAAATAAATTGATTGGAATATAAATATTGTACTAAATTTCAGCCTATAGAGCAGTCAAAACAAGTCATTGTCCGTATGAAGTTTTAGTGAGTACTGACTTGGCTAGTGCTTTTTATGTAGCCGGTTGTAAAACTAGGCAAATTTCTGGATGAGCTGATGCATCCCCAGGCGGACCTCTGCTTACCCCTGGTTGAGAACCACTGTTCCTTATAAGGGACACAAACTCCTCTCCTCAGAGATGTAAATTACTAAGACATTGGCTCAGAGAGGGGTCTGCTTCTTGTACATTTGTATATGGAAGAAATAAACAGCTCCCTTGAATAACCAGAATTTTTTACCTGGGGATTTGGGGCCCCATACAAAATCTATTCCAGTCAACTAAGAGATGGTGGGAGATTCCGCTCTGAAGCCCGCACTCCACATGCACCGTGGGGCGGTGGTTCTGTGGGGTCAGTGACTGGGGTCAGGTCACATGTTTTCACTGGTTTGGGGGACACCCACTGGAGGGTGAAGGTTCCCCGGGGCGCTGGGGCAAAGTGGCCCATTCCTTTTCCCAGCAGGGGCCCGCTCCACAGACATGCGCAGTGACCAGGGGGCCAGGTCCCCAGCAGGAGCGCCTCGTGCATGGAGCGGGGCCAGTGCTGCAGATTGTCGCTGGAGATGGGAGAAGGGCTCGGAGGAAAGTCTTAGGCCAGAGTTCACAGCTGGATGCGCAGTGCCAGGGCGGTGAATGTGCTGAGGGCAGAAAGTCTCGGGGTGGGGGCGGGCCACAGAGTGTCACTGACAGGGGAGAATTTCAGGTGGGTTTAGAAAAGCCTGGGGGATTCTTCACCCGTAACTCCTCATTGCCTGGCTTCTCTGGGTTCAGGTTGATGGTGGGAATTTGCAGCTTAGAGGCAGGCCAGTGCAATGCCTGTGTATAATGGGGATAACAGCGATGGGGCGGTTCAGGAGTGGGTCTTGGGTGGGTTGAGCCGAAGTGTAATTCCTAAACCGGATCCTGGAGTTGGGGGGGGGTCGTGGCTGTGGGGTATTTTGTGGGGGAGGAACCAAGATTCCTGGGCTTTGCATATTGCTGTCAGGAGGGGCTGAAGCACATTGATATGTGGGATCCAATCCCCTGGGAGGGAGAGATGTCCAGAGGTCACCGCTCTTCCAATGAAGAGGGATCCTGGATTAGCGGTAGAAGGGAGGGGACCAGGCCAGGGCGAGCGGGTCTCTATGGGGTGATGACAGTAACTGTGGTGTCCGGTATCGAAGGCAGAGAGTGCACCCAGCCTTTTCGGTCTCTGTGGGGTGAGGGAGACTGTGGGTATCTGTGGTAGGTAGGTGCAGAGAGGAGGAAAATGGGCAGTAACGTAGGGTCTCTATGAGGTGAGCGTGGCCGTGGGGGGAGGTGTAAAGGGGAGGGGAGAGTTCTAGTGTGAGGGGGCGTGTCAGTATCATACTCTCCTAATGACACTTTTAAGGGAATGGAAATGAAAAACATGAATCCGAGCAGAGAGAGGATGAACTGGGGAAGAGGAACAGGCAGGTCAGTTATTGGAGGTAAGTATTCATAGTGCTTTTCTTTGGGGTATTTCTATTTGGATTCGTACTTCCATTGACGTTGTTATTCACATTCCAGTTCACCCTCCCATTCATATTGCCAGTCCTATCCATAGGAACAGTTATAGGACTATGAACTCCTATTTCCCTTTGTAGTCCCTGTAGAAGAGCGGACTCACCCCTGCGGCGCCTCCTGCTGGCCATCTCCGGGAATTAGCTCTCATAGCCTTGGAGTGCCCCCTGCAAGCTGGTGATCCGCCTGTCCTCTACTGGCCCCCATGTCCCTCCCAGGACCCCGGTGCCCCTTTAACTGGGTCTCCCCCTCCCAGGGGAACCCCCATCATTATCCCCACCTTGCCTCAGTATCAGGCTACTGCCAGTCTTCTTCTAGCCCCACGCCCTGGGGCAGACTGTAGTATCAGCCACTCATGTCAGGCAAGGTTGGGTTTGGACCTGCTGCCTTGGCCTACCCCTGGGGCTTTCCAGGCTGGAGCTCCCCAGCTCGTCCCCAGCCCTGCTCCACTCAGGTACTCTGTCTCTAGCTCCCTGCAGCCAGGCCCTTCTCTCTCTGAGTGCAGAGAGACTTTTTGGCCTCTGGTTCACAGCCTTTTTATACAGGCCAGTTGTGGCCTGATTGGGGTGTGGCCCAGCTGCAGCTGCTTCCCAATCAGCCCAGTGTAGCAGCTCCCAGCAACAACCTTCCCCCCGGGCTGCTTTAAGCCCTTCAGGGCAGGAGCGGGGTAACCACCCCGCTACAGTCCCATTTATACTCCACTTCATATCCCCATTCAGATTCAGATTAATACCTCCTGGATACTTCCATTTCTATTCCCCTTCCCATTCATATTTATGTTTGGATTCATACCCACTTTGGCCTTCCTCTTCCCACCACGGACCATGAAACTCAGACATATTTCCTTTGGATTGTTGTGGGAATATGGATCTGGGCATCAGATCCTCAAATGCTTCGGAGCCACTCAGGGGGTGCATAGACGCTTGTGCTGCCCCCTCTACAAAAGGGTGGATTTTTATCCAGAGAATGATCAATGGGCTGAGGGGGGAGATCACTCAGAGATTACTGACCCCACCCTGCCTGTCAAACAGCCCTCACTCCGGGCTCCGCACGCCCCCTGCCCTGCACTAAGGGCTCAGCTTCTCCACAGACCTGACTTGAAGCTATACATTGTCCCCAAATGTGAAATAGTTGTATACCTTCCAGTCAGCGGCACTGCTATGGGTACCCGCGTGACCACACAGTATGCCAACATTTTTATGGCTGACTTAGAACAACACTTCCTCAGCTCTCGTCCCCTAGTTCCCTGGTTTTGGAGGGAAAAGTTCTCAGGGGACTGGCTGGCAACTGCACAGACCCAGGGAGCTGCGGATTGTGTCTCCAGGTGCAGCCTGAGTAGAGAAAGGGACAGTTTTAAACAGGAGACTGTCACCCTCATTTGCATATCCTCTTCCTTATAAATGACACTCTCTTTCCATTAATCATGTGAATTACCCTCCCTAGGGCTCCGCGATGAGTCAGACTCGCTCTGTGTTTCTGCAACTAACAACCTGCGGTGGGCTCCTGAATAAACATTTGCCTAATGGAGAAATGATGGTCAGGCTGACCATGGTCTAAATATATAAAATAGGTGCCCTCGGGTTCCTTACCCGCCTCGTTTTCTTTCGATTTTATAGGGGGAATCACAGCTCTTTCGGTTCAAATTGTCTCCCTGCGCTGCTCACAATCCGTTTCCCCTTTTTGTACCAGTCCCGCTCTGCTCTGAGTCACTGTGTCTCTGGCACAGTAATAGGTGGCGGTGTCTGCAGCTGTCAGCGGGCGGAGCTGCAGGGAGAACTGGTTCTTGGCAGTGTCTGCAGAGATGGTGACTCGGCTTTGGAGAGATGGGGCATAAGCTGTTTCCCACTCCAAGTTGTTGTCATTATAGTACACATCTCCCATTCACCCCAGCCCCTTCCCTGCAGGCTGCCTGATCCAGCTCCAAACAGAGCCACTATCGACAGTTTCACCGGAGACAGTGCAGATCAGTGTGAGGGTCTCTCCGGGTTTCACCGCTTCTGGGCCGGACTGGACCAGCTGCACCTCACACAGGACACCTGGGGAAAGGAGAAAAAAAGCAAAGACAATATTAGCCATCAAACAAATCCATGGCTCTGTCCCTCTTCCCCCCACTGCCCCATAGACACTCACAGTGAGGGTTGAGAGCAGGGAAAGGAAAAGCCACAGCGATTTCATTCTTCTTTTCATGCAATGAGGGAAACTCCCCAGCGGGCAGGACCGGGCGGTTCTGTGTCTGGGCAGAGACTGACGCTCCTAGAACCAGGGGTTTGTATTTAAACAGGAACCCCCGGGGCAGGGATTTGCATGCGGGTTCCCCGGGATGGGTATAGGAGATGACAGTGGGCGGTGTCTCAGTACATGGCAATGTCCCTTTGGGGACACGTGTCCCGTTTATACCACACAGAGACAGCGGGCTCAGCTCAGCACACATACACTGACAGCAGGGCAGGGCTGCCTGAGAGTAGGTAGGAGGGTCCAGTGTGTAGCTTCTCAGCCTGGGAGACTGGAGTCCTGGTTACTACATTCGTCACTGATCTACAAACCCCTGGTGTGACCTTGAGATGCCACTTAAAGTAACCTTTGCCTCAGTTTGCCATTAATTGGATCGTTAAACAATAATAGAATATAATTTATTTAAATATTTGTGGATGTTTTCCACATTTTCAAATAAATTGGTTTCAATTACAACATAGAATACATTGTGTACAATGCTCACGTTATATTATTACTTTTATTATAAATATTTGCACTGTAAAAAACAAAAGAAATAGTTTTCAGAGTGGTAGGTGTGTTAGTCTGTATCAGCAAAAAGAATGAGGAGTACTTGTGGCACCTTAGAGACTAACAAATTTAATACAGTAGGAAGATATATATATATATACAGAGAACATGAAAAGATGGGGGTTGCCTTACCAATTCTAATGAGACAAATCAATTAAAGTGGGCTATTATCAGCAGGATAACTTCAATGTATACCTTCAAGTCAGTGGCACTGCTATTGGATACCAACATGGCCCCACAGTATGCCAACATTTTTATGGCTGACTTAGAATAACGCTTCCTCAGCTCTCGTCCCCTAACGCCCCTACTCTACTTGTGCTACATTGATGACATCTTCATCATCTGGACCCATGGAAAAGAAGTCCTTGAGGAATTCTACCAAGATTTCAACAATTTCTATCTCACCATCAACCTCAGCCTGGACCAGTCCACACAAGAGATCCACTTCCTGGACACTACCGTGCAAATAAGCGATAGTGACATAAACACCACCCTATACCAGAAACCTACTGACCGCTATACTTACCTACATGCCTTCATCTTTCATCCAGACCACATCATACGATCCATTGTCTACAGCCAAGCCCTAAGATACAACCACATTTCCTCCAATCCCTCAGACAGAGACAAGCACCTACAAGATCTCTATCAAGTGTTCTTAAAACTACAATATCCACCTGCTGAAGTGAAGAAACAGATTGACAGAGCCAGAAGAGTACCCAGAAGTCACCTCCTGCAAGACAGGGCCAACAAAGAAAATAACAGAACGCCACTAGCTGGCACCTTCAGCCCCCAACTAAAAACTCTCCAGCGCATCATCAATCCCTCACTCTCATAGATCTTGGGAGACAGTCCAGTCCCCGCTTACAGACAGCCCCCGAACCTGAAGCAAATACTCACCAGCAACTACACACCACACAACAAAAACACTAACCCAGGAACCTATCCTTGCAACAAACCCCGTTGCCAACTCTGTCCACATATCTATTCAAGTGACACCATCATAGGACCTAATCACATCAGCCATACCATCAGAGGCTCATTCACCTGCACATCTACCAATGTGATATATGCCATCACGTGCCAGCAATGCCCCTCTGCCATGTACATTGGCCAAACTGGACAGTCTCTATGCAAAAGAATAAATGGACACAAATCAGACGTCAAGAATTATAACATTCAAAAACCAGTCGGAGAACACTTCAACCTCCCTGGCCACTCGATTACAGACCTAAAAGTCACAATTCTTCAACAAAAAACTTCAAAAACAGACTCCAATGAGAGACTGCAGAACTGGAATTAATTTGCAAGCTGGACACCATCAAATTAGGCCTGAATAAAGACTGGGAGTACATGGATCATTACACAAACTAGAAACTATTTCACCATGCTAATTTTCCCCCCTACTGTTACTCACACCTTCTTGTCAACTGTTTGAAATGGGGCACCCTGACACCACTACAAAAGTGACTGTTCCTCATGCTGATAATATCCCACTTCAATTGATTTGTCTCATTAGAATTGGTAAGGCAATCCCCATCTTTTCATGTTCTGTGTATCTTCCTACTGTATTTGCCACTCCATGCATCTGATGAAGTGGGTTTTAGCCCACGAAAGCTTATGCCCAAATAAATTTGTTAGTCTCTAAGGTGCCACAAGTACTCCTCGTTCTTTTTAAAAGAAATAGTATTTTTCAATTCACCTAATAGAAGTACAGGAGTGCAATCTCTTTATCATGGAAGTTGAACTTACAAATGTAGAATTATGTACAAAAAGCTGCATTAAAAAATAAACCAATGTAACATTTTAGAGCCTACAAGTCCACTCAGTCCTACTTCTTCTTCAGCCAATCGCTAAGACAAACATGTTTGTTTAACTTTATGGGAGATACTGCTGTCCACTTCTTGTTTACAATGTCACCTGAAATGAGAACAGGCATTCTCATGACACTGACTTATCTGCAATTAATCAACAGCCCTAGTGTATATTAATAAGGGGCATAACAGAGAAGGGAAGGGGTAGAAGTCTCCATAGATTTCCTGTGTCACTTTGGGCAAGCCACTTGGGGGCAGTTTTTCAAAAGGATTTAGGCACCTAACGATGCAGATAAAGATTTACTAATGTGTCTAAGCAGGCCAGAAACCCCACTTCCCCTTACTTTCCTAATGTCCCTGTGACGTTATCTGATTAAAATATGACCATATAGATCATTGTTGCAACCACTGTTATATATTTGCAGCAAATCTTGTACAAAGGTTGTCGAATGGGGTGTATATGAAAAGGTTATGATTTGCTGATTATGCTATCTGTATGCAAGTATCATTTTTGTATGTGACGTTATAAGTATTGGCTCTATACTTGGATTTCAATTGTTTGGTCCTGGGGGAACGCCCACAAAGTAATTACCCAGCACACCTTGGAGCAGAGGAGGGCAAACTTTTTGGCCTGAAGGCCACATCGGGTTTCCAAAATTGAATGGAGGGCCGGTTAGGGGAGGTTGTGCCTCCCCAAACAGCCAGGCGTGGCCCGGCACCCGACCCCTATCTGACCCCTCCTGCTTCTTGCCCCCTGACAGCCCCCCCGGGACTCCTACCCCATCCAACCCCCCCTGCTCCCTGTCAGCCCCCCCGGGACTCCTTCCCCATCCACCACCCCCTGCTCCCTGTCCCCTGACCACCCCCGGACTCCCCGCACCTGACTGCCCCCCACCACCCCATCCAACCCCCCCTCTCATTCCTGACTGCCCCGCTGGGACCCCTTCCCCCATTCAACCACCCCGTTCCCTGCCCTCTGACTGCCCCGACCCCTGTCTACACCCCCGCCCCCTGACCACCACCCCGAACTCCCCTGCCCTCTCACTGCGCCACCCAGAGCACCGGGTCAGGCGGCGGCTCGGCAGCTGCACTGCCCAGCCGCCCAGAGCATTATGGTGGCAGCGCAGTGAGTTGAGGCTGCGGGGGAAGGGGAACAACGGGGGAGGGGCCGGGGGCTAGCCTCCTGGGACAGGAGCTCAGGGGCTGGGCAGGAGGGTCTCCCTGGCTCAATGTGGCCCATGGGCCGTAGTTTATCTATCTCTGCATTGGAGGGACTATTCAATTTGAGTGACCCATAGAAAAAACATTTAACTAACAATGGATCGTGGGAGACGCCCATCTACACTTAATGAAATGTCCTGCTCTGACTAGGCGAAATGCATGGACATCTGACTTGCCCACCATGTGACTCCAAACTCCATCTTGTTGCTGTGATTTTCCACAGTGAGAACAATGGGATGCCCTCCACATGGCAAAAGATATAAAAGTGCCTGGGAATACCTCCATTTTGTCTTCAATCCTGCTTCTTACCTCTGGAAGAACTTTGCTACAAACTGATGCTCTGAACAATGGACTGAATGACCCATCCAAGCTGTGGATGTGCTCCGGAGACTTGACTTAAGCCAGCAGTTTATTCCATCACTGCTACTAGCCTGAACCAAGAACTTTGCCATTACTGGATGTAATTGATTCCTTCAACCAATTTTAACTCTCACCTTTCATTCTTTCTTTTTATGAATAAACCTTTAGATTCTAAAGGATTGGCACCAGTGTCATTTTGGGGTAAGTTCTAAGTTATATATTGACCTGGGTGAGTGTGTGGCTGGTCCTTTGGGATCAGAAGAACCTATTATTTGATGGGAACCACTCATCTCTGAATCCAGTGTTTTTGGTGGTGATAGAAGAACTGGAATGCCTGAGGAAACTGGCTTTATGTTTTCTTGTTAGCCCGTGTGGTGAAACAGGAGTTTAATTTTATGGATGGATTGGTGTATCTTATAAATGAATAACCACCAGTTTTGGCTTGTGTTTGCCCTATTTCTCAGCTGTTCATCATGAATTTGGCATTCTCAGTTATAGAATATCAGGGTTGGAAGGGACCTCAGGAGATCATCTAGTCCAACTCGCTGCTCAAAGAGGGACCAATCCCAAGACAGATTTTTGCCCTAGATGGCCCCCTCAAGGATTGAGCTCACAACCCTGGGTTTAAGCACACCAATGCTCAAACCACTGAGCTATCCCTGCACCCTGATTCTGTGATGGATCAGGGAACTGAATCCAAGCTTGTAAACCGTAGGCTAGTGCCCTTACCACCCATTCCCCAAATATTTCACTGTCTGGCGGCAAAAGCAGGACAGGCGGAAAAGGGCAGGGACTCATCATTTTAATTGAAAACAAAACAAAACAAAACAGAAGCAAATAGCTCAACTTCAAGTGGGTCTGTCCTCTGGATCTCCACGAGTTGTTATTTAAACAGGGCACACTGAGTGAAAATTTACATAATAAAGTCTGTCTGTAGCCCGAAACATCCCATATACACCCGTCAATCTCTCTATCTCAGTCCCATACATATTCAGCTGTCCCTTCTTCCTCTTCTTTTTCTTCTCTCTTTTCCCTTCGTTCTCTATCCCTTTCTGTCTGTTTCTCGCCTCTCTAATCATTTCCTCTTGTGTCATCCACGACCCCCATAGGACTCCCTCATTCAGAGTCTCTCTGGAAAAGGCCCTCTGTTTCTGCCTTACCAAAGTATGTTTGCTCACCCTTCTTATCGCCTAAAGGAAGCTGGAATCACATAGTAATTAATACCATCCTTTGTCACTGTGCCTAGAAAATACATGACAAAGGACAGGCAGCTGGTGTACTGAGTCTGCCTGTCATGCTGACAAATATCATCTCATTGTTTCGTTTTGGTCCCCTATGCCTCTGTATCTATCTATCTATCTATCTATCTATCTATCTATCTATCTATCTATCTATCTATCTATCTATCTATCTATCTATCTATCTATTTCCTGCATAGAATCTCTCCATGTCTCTTCTATCTCTCCATCCTTCCCTCTGTAGTATCTTTCTCTATCTCTCTATCCATCCTTCCCTCCTCAGTATCTCTCTGGGGATGAAATTTTCAAAGCCCCCCTCTGGAGCTAGGATACTAAATTCCACTTGATTTTATTGAGACTAGGGATTGAAAACCCTTAGGTAGCTTTGATAATCCCATTCTATGTCTATTATTTGGATCAGGTGTCTGTTATCATCCAAGGAAAACGTACATGGTGCGATGGCCAATAGGAAAAAAAATTAATAATGACTTCATTCTCCTCTATGTTTTCAGCCTGAAAATTCCCTGGTGCTGTTTATGGGCAAACACAGCGCCTCCCTAAATTCAGCCGTTTATGAGTTAAAGAGGAAACCAATGATTTGCATGCAGGTTTCACGCCCCAGTATCAGATTTGGAAGGAATGACAGATTCATATCCGTTGGTATTATTATTTCTATTAGAGTAGAAGCCCCAAGAAAGTTTTGGGACCCATTGTCCTAGTTGCTCCACAGACACATAGTAAGAGACAGTCACTGACTCAGAGATCTCACAGGCTCTATGTTGACAAGAAAGGCAGAATTATTATCATAATTTACAGATGGGAAACTGAGGCACGGAGAGGTTTAGGCCGGGAATTTCACTGTACTCAACTCAAAATGAATTGGGCAAATCCTTTAGGCTCCTATCAAAATCCCACTTTAAGTAACAAAGTCGCACAGGGAGTGTGTGCCACAGCTAAGAACTGAAGCGAGCTCTCCTGAGTCAGGTCCTTGACCACAAAATAAACCTTTCTCCAGCTTTGGTTTACTTCACTGGGAGATGTGTGCACTGTGAAAATATTCTGCCTTATCCTCTCTTTTCTCGATAGGAAGCAGTGGGACTCTTGTCTTCTGTTCTGTGCTCTGGAAGGAAAGTTGGTGTCTAGCAGCTTAGAACAGTGGAGAGTACGATTCAGGACTCCTGTGTTTCATTCCCAGTTAGGGGAGGGGACTGGGCCTCAGGACCCTTGGTTCTGTTTTGTTCCCTGCTGTAGGAGGCGAGTGGGGTCTAGCAGTTAGAGTAGGGGGACCGGGAGTCAGTTCCCTGATTCTGTTTCTATTTGGAGTTGTGGGTGGAGAGTGGGGTGTAGCGGTTAGAAGAGAGAGGAGGTGAATCAAGAGGCCTGATTTTTGCTTTTAGCTCTTGAGGGAGAGTGGTGTCTAGCGGTTAGAGCAGGCTGGATTGGGAGCCAGGGCTTGTGGATTGTATTCATATTTCACGGTGTGCCCTTGGGCAAATCATTTCACCTCCTTGTGCAAGGGCCCCCTCCCACCATGATAACCGTCCCCGCCTTGTGTGTGATTCACTCTAGGGCAGGGGTGGGCAAACTTTTTAGCCTGAGAGCACATTTGGGTATAGAAATTGTATGGAGTGCCAGGCACTGTGGGGCAAGCTTCCTGTCCCGCTCCCTCGGCCGGAGCACGGCAAGTCCCCGGTCTCTCTCCCCCGGCCAGAGCGCAGGTCGGATCGCGGCAAGCCCCCAGTCCGGCTCCCCCGGCCGTAGAGCCTGGCAGAGCACGGCAAGTCCCCGGCCCCGCTCCCCCGGCCAGAGCGCCGGGCTGAGGGCGGCAAATCCCCGGACCCGCTCCCCCGGCCAGAGCGCCAGGCTGAGGACGGCAAACCCCCGGCCCCGCTCCTCCCGCCAGCGCTCAAGGGCTGGATATAAACGTCCCATGGCCCCACCCCTGTTCTAGGCAGACAGGAATGAATGTGTAAATGGAAAGGCGCTTCTTTTGAGCAATGAGAATGAGACTGATGACCATTTTTTCTGGATATATTTAACGGGGAAAGTAGTGCCCTTGTGGATGGAGAATTTATTTCCATGTTTGATGACAGGTCGGGTATATGCAGTTTTGGATTGAATTTGTGCAGCATAGTAGATTGGTAACGCTTTATATTGCGGGGCATGAAGCAGACAGTAGTCGTGGGTAGGGGACAGCATAGAGAGAAATTCCCTTAGTTCTCATTTTAATATGTTTTGTAGGTCTGGTGTTCCTATCCAATTCTCTCTCCCTCTCTCTGAACATGTGTGCATATGTGTCAGCAAGAGGATTCAACACTCCCTGTTAAGCTGGCCTTGCTGCACTGTTCAGAGCCTGCTTCCCCTTTTTGTGCCAGTCCCCGCTCTGCTCTGGGTCACTGTGCGTCTCCTAACACAGTAATAGGTGGCGGTGTCTGCAGCTGTCAGAGAGCGGAGCTGCAGGGAGAACTGGTTCTTGGCAGGCTCTGCAGAAATGGTGACTCGGCTTTGGAGAGACGAGGCGTAGTGTGTTGTCCCTTCTTTGGCTACATCTCCCATCCATTCCAGCCCTTTCCCGGGTTCCTGCCGGATCTAGGTCCACCAGCAACAAAAACTGGAGAGGGTGTCACTGGAGGGACCCGAGATGGTGCATGTGAGTGTCAGGGTCTCTCCGGGCTTCGCCATGGAAGAACTGGACTGGCCCAGCTGCACCTGAGCGAGGACACCTGGGAAAAGGTGAACAAAGCAAAGAGAGAATTAGCACCGAAGAAATCTATGGATCTGTCCTATTTCCACCACTTCCCTATAGACACTCACGGGTGGGGGCGGAGAACAGGGAAAGGAAAAGCAGCAGAGATTTCATTATCTCTTTCAAACTCCCCATGGCCAGGACCGGGCAGTTCTGTGTCTGGGGAGGGACTGAGGCTCCTAGGACCAGGGTTTGTATTTAACAGGAACCCCCGGGCAGGGATTTGCATGCGGGTTCCCAGGATGGGTGTTAAGGGTGACAGGTGGTGCGCTCGCAGTACATGGCAGCATCTGCTTTAGGACTGCTGTCCTTTGTATACCACAGAGAGCTCAGCCCATCATACATTTAATTGCAACAGGTGATTTCCTGGATAGGAAGGATTGTGTAGTGGGTACGGTAGGGGAGCGGGACAAAGTATTGGGTCTGTGCATCAGGGTAAATGGTCAAAAAGTACTAGTAGCCGCCTGTGAAAATAACATTGACAAAACGCAAAACAGATGTAGAAAAAGGAGGGGAAGGATTGTCCCGAGCGCAGTGTTTGTGCCACAGACATCCCGTGTGACCCTGAGCAAGTCACTTAGTCTGGCTGGGCCTCCGTTCCCCCTCTGTCAAATGGGAATAACAGCATCCCCACCACACAGGGATGTGGTGAGGAGAAATACATTGATAAGAGTGTGAGGCTCAGATACTGTGGTGATGGGCGCCATAAAATAACCTAAGATAGAAAAATACATGATCACAGTGTGTCCCTGCCTCAGTTCCCAATATGGACTTACCAGCCTCCTAGCAGTGCTGTGAGGCTCAGTACAGATTGTAAGGCGCTCGGGTAACTTGGTAGTGGGCGCCCTTAAGAGAGATCAGTAGAGAGGGAGAGAGAAAGAAACAATGGCTGGAAAGTCAATCAATATTCCCAGCTGGAAAGGGAACAGACACTCCCCAGACCAGGCAATATTTGTATCTGTGTATTTCTGGAGTGAATGAGCCCTGTTTTGGGGGTGTCCGGGCTCATGTATCCTTTTTGGCTGTGCTGGAGGGAATGACACCAGGTTTGGTGTGAGGATGAATGTGGCTGGTGATGTGGAGACCATGGCAGAGAGATGTAAACATTTTTTTAGGGTTACTAAATCCCCCTGTGCTTTGATTGTGGGAGGCCAAACTCTTCCCTACAACGATACAAGATCATGGTGTGTGTGTTGCATGGGTCTCCTGCTTTTCTAGACAGATAAATTACAGCGTTATAGAGGCCTGAATGTCTGTGTAGGCTCCGTTTCCCCTTTATGTACCGGTCCCTGCTTTGCTCTGTGTCACTGTGTTTAGCTCCTAGCACAGTAATAGGTGGTGGTGTCTGCAGCTGTCACGGAGCGGAGCTGCAGGGAGACCTGCTTCTTGAAGTAGTCAATAGAGATGGTGAGTCAGCTCTGGACAGATGACCTGTAGACTGTTGTCCATGTGGAACTGCTGTAAAATCCCCGTCCTAGCCACTCCAGCCCTATCCCAGGAGGCTGCCGGACCCAGCTCCAATAGTAACCGCTAGTGATGGAGAACCCAAGACAGCACAGGTCAGTGTGAGGGTCTCTCCGGGCTTCACCGCCCCCGGGCCAGACTGGACCAGCTGCACCTGGGAGAGGACACCTGGGGAAGGAGAACAGAGCTGACTCTCGCCTGGAACTGGTGCATTCCCCACCTTTGTGTTTCTCAGGGTCCCATGAAACACTCACCTGATGGGGCAGCGAGTAGGAAAAGGGAGCAGAGCAGTGACAGTGTCATGGTGATGGTTAATGTAGGCACTCCCCAGGGGGCAGGACCGGGCAGTTCTGTGTCTGGGGAGAGACTGGGGCTCCTAGAACCAGGGGTTTGTATTTAAACAGGACCCCCCGGGGCAGGGATTTGCATGCGGGTTCCCCAGGGCGGGTATAAGAGGTGACAAGGAGATGGGATTACAATACATGGTCATGTCCCCTTGGGGGCAGGTGTCTCTTTACACCACAGAGGGGTAGTTCTTTCAGCTCAGCCCACACGTAGTGACAGGAGGTGGATGTGAGAGGGACGGGTTGGAGGATCCAGTAGACAGGGCCCTGTCGTGTGTGCCAGCCTGTGGCCAGTGGGGACCAAACCGAACAGACTGCATGGGGGAGAGCTGCCTGCTTAGCATAAACTCCCATATACCAGCGGGTGCAGGTCCCCAGGGCAGGGAAAGGTCTCTCTGGGAGGTATGCTCCATGGGAGGCAAAGCGCCAGCCTCAGGCAGAGATGTGTGAAGCCAGCGATGGGCTAGAACCAGGCTGTGTTGGATCTGAACCCCCAGCATCTTGGGAAGAGAGTGGGCCAGATTAAGAGACTTAGTTTAGGTCCAGCTGTAGAGTTGGGCACGGTGTGGCGTGGACTCCATGGTTAATGAATCCATCTCTTCATCTTCCCCTGGGCTGCCCCTCAGTGAGCTTTCCCCCAGCCACAGACTGGGCTTGTGCATCCAGAACATGACAGTGCTGGGCAGCTTAAGATGTAGCTGGTGAAGAGGCGTCCAACTGAGTGAGCCAAGCCATGTTGGTCATAAAATACCATCCATGCTGTCTGATCCAGAGCCAGCCAGCAGAACCCCTGAAAGCTCCTACTGCCTGATCGTAAAGGTGCAGAGTTTAGACTTGGTTCAAATTGCCCTGAACCCTGTGCAAAGCGGGTCTAGAACACCTACCAATCTGATTTGGTAGCGCTTCACACCCATCTTGCACAGGTGTAAATGGCTACACAGGGCTATGGGAAGCTGAGCCCAATTTTTGTCAGACTCAGAGATTTAGCTCCAGGTGGTAACTCAGTGAGGTCTGCGAGGTCCTGGAGGAGACCCTTGGGGAAATACATAGCTGGGAATTGCTTAACTTGCTGCTGGCACCAGTGCTGAATAGAAAACAGCATGTGGGTCTGATCAGTGGAGGTATGTCCTTATGGGATAAGCACCTGGCAGATACTAGCTGGATGCTGTGCTACCTTGAAACAGGAAACAAGGTTATTAATCTTTCCCATCAAGGAGTCATTGGAAGCATGTTGACCTGACTTGCCCCTCGGGTATCTTAAATGATAGGCCAACCCCAAAAGGTTCAGTTCCAATAAGTCTAAAAAAAGGTTGGATGCATCTCTAAACCTTGCAGGAACTGTGCAAACCTCTTGGGTCTGCAACATTGGTCGAGAAATCTCGGGGTCTCTCGGGAGATTTGGTGACTTCTCACTTCCAGTCAGGCCAGAAACACCAACCTTCCTCCCCTTGTAAGTATTTTCACACTTGCTTCTTATCAAACTGTCTGTACTGAGCTATCTTGATTATCACTTCAAAAGTTTTTTTTCTCTTACTTAATTGGCCTCTCAGAGTTGGTAAGACAACTCCCACCTGTTCATGCTCTCTGTATGTGTGTATATATATCTCCTCAATATATGTTTCACTCTATATGCATCCGAAGAAGTGGGTTGTAGCCCACGAAAGCTTATGCTCTAATAAATTTGTTAGTCTCTAAGGTGCCACAAGTACTCCTGTTCTTTTTGCGGATACAGACTAAGACGGCTGCTACTCTGAAACCTTCCTCATGGTGTTCTGGAAATTCCGGACCTGAATGCGGCTTCAGAAGAGGAGAGGCACAGGGGGAAATGGAAGGATAATGGTTGGGAAAGTTAATCAGACTGGGTTGTGCGGTTTTTGTTTGTTTTGTTTGTTTGGGGGTTTGTTTGTTTTTTGAGCCTCTACACAGTTTTGGTGAAGGTTGAGATCAATTCCTGTTGTAGCCAAACTGGTCCACTTGTCCCTATTAAGTTCAGAGCAAGCTGACTTCTCTCACATACTCATCTGGCCTTATAACTATCGTCATTACAGAAAAATTACTGCCATTTAGGAACATCTGAAGAATAATATGTATGTGCAGGAAATGAACCTCATCCAATTTCCACCTCTCTGTCCTGCTGTTTTTTGTCTGAACTGTGGCAGGTGACAGCTTGACAGTGGCACCTTGGGTTAATCGAACCCAGTCACTGGCCATCGCAGAGAGATCCCCGAGTGAAATACCCATATGCTGTCATTAGAGATGTGTCTGAAACAACCATCCCAAACACCTCTCAGCTTTGGGGAAGTTCAGACGGAAATCTGGACTGGATCCAAACTATTATCTAGTTTCTATGTTTCCTTTCATCATCTGGTTCTGGACTAGGCAAAGCAAGGACAAGTGAAATGGTTCTATGTGGACCTATCTTGAGCTCACAGAGCTCTTTAAACCCCGCACTGCTGTTCTACAGGCTGGGGGGGGGGTGGTCCCATTCCTCCCACAGCCCACTTGAGTTAGCCACTGCTGCTCTCTCCCATTCACAGCCTCACTTGGCAGGGCTCCCCGGTTTAGTTCCCTTCAACAGAACATAGCAGCAAAGTTTCCCCTGGTATTTATCTAGCTAGGGAACCCCCTGGGAAATCTGGCTGCAGGGAATACATGCTGCCGGCCACAGCGTGGCACTATTGCCACGCACAAAGGTAGCCAGACCAGTCTGGCTTGGCCACAGGAATCAGGACAGGGTGAGCTCCCACCCACGCCCGCACCTGTGCAGGGCTATGCCTTCTCTCAGGACCTTGCCTTGCTCACTGGCTAGAGAGAGGAGAAGAGCTTTGTGGCGGGAGCGTGTCTGATAAACCTTTAAGGAGTCCTTTTTCCATTGGCCATTAGTGAATTTAGGTGCTGACCCACCCGCCCTGGAGACAGCAAGGCCTTTACTTTTCAACAGAGCAGGTACAGCACAAGCGACAGCAGGTAGGGCAGGCTTCCCTCACCTCACCCCAGCACCATCCCTCTGCCCTGCGCTTCAGAGAGCCCTTCTAGTAGGGTAGGGGAGTTCAGTCTCCATGGCGCCGCGGCGTGCTCTGGGCCTCTCTGCTGAGGCTGCCAACAAGGGGTCTGATGGGTTGGTAGCGTGTGTAAAATAGACACTTGTCCACTATGAACTAGGCCACCAAATCCTTTCTTAGAGGCCACGAAACAGCCATGAGATGGTGCTGGGCTTGGCTGAGGCAGATCAGAGATCAGAACTTGGAACGAAAATGTGAGAGCTGGCTCTGTATGGCGGGTTGGTGAGGAGAGACTCACAGACCTGCTTAGGAAATGAGCCACTCTCTGAGGCCAGCTTGGTGCTTTGGGTGGGGTTTGGTTTAGATACGACGATCAAGATTAGTGTCTGGCATGCATAGGCCAGCCGGAGTCTGGTGTGGTATATGCCAAAGGTGCGAACGGCAGTGAAAGAGTTTACAGGTTGAGGTGGTTCAGTTATGGGCGTGTAGAAGACTTTTCTGCCTCTTCTCTACCTTTTTGATCTTGTGGGACGTTCACCCCCTCCCTGCAGCCCACTGTGCGCATTTATGGATGGTCTCCCTCATCTGCCCTAATGCTCTTCCGTAACCCCACCTTAGCTCAGAAGGCGTCCCTCCACCATTGGAGTTGGGCAGCAAAAGCAGCCGGGAGGCATGTGGAAGCTCTGGCCAGGCCGGAAGAGCGCACCCACCAGCTCATACGGCAGCTCGCTGGGCTCCAGCACCGCAGCCGGCAGCAACTCGCTGGGCAAAACCTCAGCCATCCCTTTCTATGGCGCCCATTGACTGTTCTGCCC